>NW_026609364.1:0-256636 GCF_029499605.1 Hyla sarda
GAGCCATCGTGGGTCGGGGGGGGTCACTGTATATATATGGCATGTTGGGGCCATCGTAGGTCGGGGGGTCACTGTATATATATGGTATGTCGGGGCCATCGTAGGTCGGGGGGGTCACTGTATATATATGGTATGTTGAGGCCATCGTAGGTCGGGGGTCACTGTATATATATGGTAGGTCGGGGGGTCACTGTATATATATGGTATGTCGGGGCCATAGTAGGTCGGGGGGTCACTGTATATATATGGTATGTCGGGGCCATCGTAGGTTGGGGGTCACTGTATATATATGGTTTGTCGGGGCCATCGTAGGTCGGGGGATCACTGTATATATATGGTATGTCGGGGCCATCGTAGGTCGGGGGTCACTGTATATATATGGTAGGTCGGGGGGTCACTGTATATATATGGTATGTCGGGGCCATAGTAGGTCGGGGGGTCACTGTATATATATGGTATGTCGGGGCCATCGTAGGTCGGGGGTCACTGTATATATATGGTTTGTCGGGGCCATCGTAGGTCGGGGGATCACTGTATATATATGGTAGGTCGGGGGCCATCGTAGATCGGGGGGTCACTGTATATATATGGTATGTTGGGGATATCGTAGGTCAGGGGTCACTGTATATATATGGTATGTCGGGGCCATCGTAGGTCGGGGGGTCACTGTATATATATGGTATGTCGGGGCCATCGTAGGTCGGGGGTCACTGTATATATATGGTATGTTGGGGCCATTGTAGGTCGGGGGTCACTGTATATATATATATGGTATGTCGGGGCCATCGTAGGTCGGGGGTCACTGTATATATATGGTATGTCGGGGCCATCGTAGGTCGGGGGGGTCACTGTATATATATGGTATGTCGGGGCCATCGTAGGTCGGGGGGGTCACTGTATATGTATGGTATGTGGGGGCCATCGTAGGTCGGGGGGGTCACTGTATATATATGGTATGTCGGGGCCATCGTAGGTCGGGGGTCACTGTATATATATGGTATGTCGGGGCCATCGTAGGTCGGGGGTCACTGTATATATATATATGGTATGTCGGGGCCATCGTAGGTCGGGGGTCAAGGTATATATATTGTATGTCGGGGCCATCGTAGGTCGGGGGTCACTGTATATATATATGGTATGTCGGGGCCATTGTAGGTCGGGGGTCACTGTATATATATATGGTATGTCGGGGCCATCGTAGGTCGGGGGTCACTGTATATATATGGTATGTCGGTGCCATCGTAGGTCGGGGGGTCACTGTATATATATGGTATGTCGGGGCCATCGTAGGTCGGGGGTCACTGTATATATATGGTATGTTGGGGCCATCGTAGGTCGGGGGTCACTGTATATATATGGTATGTCGGGGCCATCATAGGTCGGGGGGTCACTGTATATATATGGTATGTCGGGGCCATCGTAGGTCGGGGGTCACTGTATATATATGGTATGTCGGGCCCATCGTAGGTCGGGGGTCACTGTATATATATGGTATGTCGGGGCCATCGTAGGTCGGGGGGTCACTATATATATATGGTATGTCGGGGCCATCGTAGGTCGGGGGTCACTGTATATATATGGTATGTCGGGCCCATCGTAGGTCGGGGGGTCACTGTATATATATGGTATGTCGGGGCCATCGTAGGTCGGGGGGTCACTATATATATATGGTATGTCGGTGCCATCGTAGGTCGGGGGTCACTGTATATATATATGGTATGTCGGGGCCATCGTAGGTCGGGGGTCACTGTATATATATGGTATGTCGGGGCCATCGTATGTCGTGGAGTCACTGTATATATATGGTATGTCGGGGCCATCGTAGGTCGGAGGGTCACTGTATATATATGGTATGTCGGGGCCATCGTAGGTCGGGGGGTCACTGTATATATATGGTATGTCGGGGCCATCGTAGGTCGGAGGGTCACTGTATATATATGGTATGTCGGGGCCATCGTAGGTCGGGGGTCACTGTATATATATGGTATGTTGGGGCCATCGTAGGTCGGGGGTCACTGTATATATATGGTATGTTGGGGCCATCGTAGGTCGGGGGTCACTGTATATATATGGTATGTCGGGGCCATCGTAGGTCGGGGGTCACTGTATATATATGGTATGTCGGGGCCATCGTAGGTCGGGGGTCACTTTATATATGGTATGTCGGGGCCATCGTAGGTCGGGGGGTCACTGTATATATATGGTATGTCGGAGCCATCGTGGGTCGGGGGGGGGTCACTGTATATATATGGCATGTTGGGGCCATCGTAGGTCGGGGGGGGTCACTGTATATATATGGTATGTCGGGGCCATCGTAGGTCGGGGGGGTCACTGTATATATATGGTATGTTGGGGCCATCGTAGGTCGGGGGTCACTGTATATATATGGTAGGTCGGGGGGTCACTGTATATATATGGTATGTCGGGGCCATCGTAGGTCGGGGGGTCACTGTATATATATGGTATGTCGGGGCAATCGTAGGTCGGGGGGTCACTGTATATATATGGTATATCGGGGCCATCGTAGGTCGGGAGGTCACTGTATATATATATGGTATGTTGGGGCCATCGTAGGTCGGGGGTCACTGTATATATATGGTATGTCGGGGCCATCGTAGGTCGGGGGGTCACTGTATATATATGGTATGTTGGGGCCATCGTAGGTCGGGGGTCACTGTATATATATGGTATGTCGGGGCCATCGTAGGTCGGGGGTCACTGTATATATATATGGTATGTCGGGGCCATCGTAGGTCAGGGGGTCACTGTATATATATATGGTATGTCGGGGCCATCGTAGGTCGGGGGTCACTGTATATATATGGTATGTCGGGGCCATCGTAGGTCGGGGGATCACTGTGTATATATGGTATGTCGGGGCCATCGTAGGTCGGGGGGGTCACTGTATATATATGGTATGTTGGGGCCATCGTAGATCGGGGGTCACTGTATATATATATGGTATGTCGGGGCCATCGTAGGTCGGGGGTCACTGTATATATATATGGTATGTCGGGGCCATCGTAGGTCGGGGGGGGTCACTGTATATATATGGTATGTTGGGGCCATCGTAGGTCGGGGGTCACTGTATATATATATATATATATATGGTATGTCGGAGCCATCGTAGGTCGGGGGTCACTGTATATATATGGTATGTCGGGGCCATCGTAGGTCGGGGGTCACTGTATATGTACGGTATGTCGGGGCCATCGTAGGTCTGGGGGGTCACTGTATATATATGGTATGTCGGGGCCATCGTAGGTCGGGGGTCACTGTATATATATGGTATGTCGGGGCCATCGTAGGTCGGGGGTCACTTTATATATGGTATGTCGGGGCCATCGTAGGTCGGGGGGTCACTGTATATATATGGTATGTCGGAGCCATCGTGGGTCGGGGGGGGTCACTGTATATATATGGCATGTTGGGGCCATCGTAGGTCGGGGGGTCACTGTATATATATGGCATGTCGGGGCCATCGTAGGTCGGGGGGGTCACTGTATATATATGGTATGTTGAGGCCATCGTAGGTCGGGGGTCACTGTATATATATGGTAGGTCGGGGGGTCACTGTATATATATGGTATGTCGGGGCCATAGTAGGTCGGGGGGTCACTGTATATATATGGTATGTCGGGGCCATCGTAGGTCGGGGGTCACTGTATATATATGGTTTGTCGGGGCCATCGTAGGTCGGGGGATCACTGTATATATATGGTATGTCGGGGCCATCGTAGGTCGGGGGTCACTGTATATGTATGGTATGTCAGGCCCATCGTAGGTCGGGGGGTCACTGTATATATATGGTAGGTCGGGGCCATCGTAGGTCGGGGGGATCACTGTATATATATGGTATGTCGGGGCCATCGTAGGTCTGGGGGGTCACTGTATATATATGGTAGGTCGGGGCCATCGTAGATCGGGGGGTCACTGTATATATATGGTATGTTGGGGATATCGTAGGTCAGGGGTCACTGTATATATATGGTATGTCGGGGCCATCGTAGGTCGGGGGGTCACTGTATATATATGGTATGTCGGGGCCATCGTAGGTCGGGGGGTCACTGTATATATATGGTATGTTGGGGCCATTGTAGGTCGGGGGTCACTGTATATATATATATGGTATGTCGGGGCCATCGTAGGTCGGGGGTCACTGTATATATATGGTATGTCGGGGCCATCGTAGGTCGGGGGGGGTCACTGTATATATATGGTATGTCGGGGCCATCGTAGGTCGGGGGGGTCACTGTATATGTATGGTATGTGGGGGCCATCGTAGGTCGGGGGGGTCACTGTATATATATGGTATGTCGGGGCCATCGTAGGTCGGGGGTCACTGTATATATATGGTATGTCGGGGCCATCGTAGGTCGGGGGTCACTGTATATATATATATGGTATGTCGGGGCCATCGTAGGTCGGGGGTCAAGGTATATATATTGTATGTCGGGGCCATCGTAGGTCGGGGGTCACTGTATATATATATGGTATGTCGGGGCCATTGTAGGTCGGGGGTCACTGTATATATATATGGTATGTCGGGGCCATCGTAGGTCGGGGGTCACTGTATATATATGGTATGTCGGTGCCATCGTAGGTCGGGGGGGTCACTGTATATATATGGTATGTCGGGGCCATCGTAGGTCGGGGGTCACTGTATATATATGGTATGTTGGGGCCATCGTAGGTCGGGGGTCACTGTATATATATGGTATGTCGGGGCCATCATAGGTCGGGGGGTCACTGTATATATATGGTATGTCGGGGCCATCGTAGGTCGGGGGTCACTGTATATATATGGTATGTCGGGCCCATCGTAGGTCGGGGGTCACTGTATATATATGGTATGTCGGGGCCATCGTAGGTCGGGGGGTCACTATATATATATGGTATGTCGGGGCCATCGTAGGTCGGGGGTCACTGTATATATATGGTATGTCGGGCCCATCGTAGGTCGGGGGGTCACTGTATATATATGGTATGTCGGGGCCATCGTAGGTCGGGGGGTCACTATATATATATGGTATGTCGGTGCCATCGTAGGTCGGGGGTCACTGTATATATATATGGTATGTCGGGGCCATCGTAGGTCGGGGGTCACTGTATATATATGGTATGTCGGGGCCATCGTATGTCGTGGAGTCACTGTATATATATGGTATGTCGGGGCCATCGTAGGTCGGAGGGTCACTGTATATATATGGTATGTCGGGGCCATCGTAGGTCGGGGGGGTCACTGTATATATATGGTATGTCGGGGCCATCGTAGGTCGGAGGGTCACTGTATATATATGGTATGTCGGGGCCATCGTAGGTCGGGGGTCACTGTATATATATGGTATGTTGGGGCCATCGTAGGTCGGGGTCACTGTATATATATGGTATGTTGGGGCCATCGTAGGTCGGGGGTCACTGTATATATATGGTATGTCGGGGCCATCGTAGGTCGGGGGTCACTGTATATATATGGTATGTCGGGGCCATCGTAGGTCGGGGGTCACTTTATATATGGTATGTCGGGGCCATCGTAGGTCGGGGGGGTCACTGTATATATATGGTATGTCGGAGCCATCGTGGGTCGGGGGGGGGGTCACTGTATATATATGGCATGTTGGGGCCATCGTAGGTCGGGGGGGGGTCACTGTATATATATGGTATGTCGGGGCCATCGTAGGTCGGGGGGGTCACTGTATATATATGGTATGTTGGGGCCATCGTAGGTCGGGGGTCACTGTATATATATGGTAGGTCGGGGGGTCACTGTATATATATGGTATGTCGGGGCCATCGTAGGTCGGGGGGTCACTGTATATATATGGTATGTCGGGGCAATCGTAGGTCGGGGGGTCACTGTATATATATGGTATGTCGAGGCCATCGTAGGTCGGGAGGTCACTGTATATATATATGGTATGTTGGGGCCATCGTAGGTCGGGGGGTCACTGTATATATATATGGTATGTCGGGGCCATCGTAGGTCGGGGGGTCACTGTATATATATGGTATGTCGGGGCCATCGTAGGTCGGGGGTCACTGTATATATATGGTATGTCGGGGCCATCGTAGGTCGGGGGTCACTTTATATATGGTATGTCGGGGCCATCGTAGGTCGGGGGGGTCACTGTATATATATGGTATGTCGGAGCCATCGTGGGTCGGGGGGGGGTCACTGTATATATATGGCATGTTGGGGCCATCGTAGGTCGGGGGGGGTCACTGTATATATATGGTATGTCGGGGCCATCGTAGGTCGGGGGGGTCACTGTATATATATGGTATGTTGGGGCCATCGTAGGTCGGGGGTCACTGTATATATATGGTAGGTCGGGGGGTCACTGTATATATATGGTATGTCGGGGCCATCGTAGGTCGGGGGGTCACTGTATATATATGGTATGTCGGGGCAATCGTAGGTCGGGGGGTCACTGTATATATATGGTATGTCGGGGCCATCGTAGGTCGGGAGGTCACTGTATATATATATGGTATGTTGGGGCCATCGTAGGTCGGGGGGTCACTGTATATATATGGTATGTTGGGGCCATCGTAGGTCGGGGGGGTCACTGTATATATATGGTATGTTGGGGCCATCGTAGGTCGGGGGTCACTGTATATATATGGTATGTCGGGCCATCGTAGGTCGGGGGGGTCACTGTATATATATGGTATGTTGGGGCCATCGTAGGTCGGGGGTCACTGTATATATATGGTATGTCGGGGCCATCGTAGGTCGGGGGTCACTGTATATATATATATGGTATGTCGGGGCCATCGTAGGTCAGGGGGTCACTGTATATATATATGGTATGTCGGGGCCATCGTAGGTCGGGGGATCACTGTATATATATGGTATGTCGGGGCCATCGTAGGTCGGGGGGGTCACTGTATATATATGGTATGTTGGGACCATCGTAGATCGGGGGTCACTGTATATATATGGTATGTCGGGGCCATCGTAGGTCGGGGGTCACTGTATATATATATGGTATGTCGGGGCCATCGTAGGTCGGGGGGGTCACTGTATATATATGGTATGTTGGGGCCATCGTAATTCGGGGGTCACTGTATATATATATATGGTATGTCGGAGCCATCGTAGGTCGGGGGTCACTGTATGTATATGGTATGTTGGGGCCATCGTAGGTCGGGGGTCACTGTATATTTACGGTATGTCGGGGCCATCGTAGGTCTGGGGGGGTCACTGTATATATATGGTATGTCGGGGCCATCGTAGGTCGGGGGTCACTGTATATATATGGTATGTCGGGGCCATCGTAGGTCGGGGGTCACTTTATATATGGTATGTCGGGGCCATCGTAGGTCGGGGGGTCACTGTATATATATGGTATGTCGGAGCCATCGTGGGTCGGGGGGGGTCACTGTATATATATGGCATGTTGGGGCCATCGTAGGTCGGGGGGGTCACTGTATATATATGGTATGTCGGGGCCATCGTAGGTCGGGGGGGTCACTGTATATATATGGTATGTTGGGGCCATCGTAGGTCGGGGGTCACTGTATATATATGGTAGGTCGGGGGGTCACTGTATATATATGGTATGTCGGGGCCATCGTAGGTCGGGGGGGTCACTGTATATATATGGTATGTCGGGGCAATCGTAGGTCGGGGGGTCACTGTATATATATGGTATGTCGGGGCCATCGTAGGTCGGGAGGTCACTGTATATATATATGGTATGTTGGGGCCATCGTAGGTCGGGGGGTCACTGTATATATATGGTATGTCGGGGCCATCGTAGGTCGGGGGGGTCACTGTATATATATGGTATGTTGGGGCCATCGTAGGTCGGGGGTCACTGTATATATATGGTATGTCGGGGCCATCGTAGGTCGGGGGGTCACTGTATATATATGGTATGTTGGGGCCATCGTAGGTCGGGGGTCACTGTATATATATGGTATGTCGGGGCCATCGTAGGTCGGGGGTCACTGTATATATATATGGTATGTCGGGGCCATCGTAGGTCAGGGGGTCACTGTATATATATATGGTATGTCGGGGCCATCGTAGGTCGGGGGTCACTGTATATATATGGTATGTCGGGGCCATCGTAGGTCGGGGGATCACTGTATATATATGGTATGTCGGGGCCATCGTAGGTCGGGGGGGGTCACTGTATATATATGGTATGTTGGGGCCATCGTAGATCGGGGGTCACTGTATATATATGGTATGTCGGGGCCATCGTAGGTCGGGGGTCACTGTATATATATATATGGTATGTCGGGGCCATCGTAGGTCGGGGGGGTCACTGTATATATATGGTATGTTGGGGCCATCGTAGGTCAGGGGTCACTGTATATATATATATATATGGTATGTCGGAGCCATCGTAGGTCGGGGGTCACTGTATATATATGGTATGTCGGGGCCATCGTAGGTCGGGGGTCACTGTATATGTACGGTATGTCGGGGCCATCGTAGGTCTGGGGGGTCACTGTATATATATGGTATGTCGGGGCCATCGTAGGTCGGGGGTCACTGTATATATATGGTATGTCGGGGCCATCGTAGGTCGGGGGTCACTTTATATATGGTATGTTGGGGCCATCGTAGGTCGGGGGGTCACTGTATATATATGGTATGTCGGAGCCATCGTGGGTCGGGGGGGGTCACTGTATATATATGGCATGTTGGGGCCATCGTAGGTCGGGGGGTCACTGTATATATATGGTATGTCGGGGCCATCGTAGGTCGGGGGGGTCACTGTATATATATGGTATGTTGAGGCCATCGTAGGTCGGGGGTCACTGTATATATATGGTAGGTCGGGGGGTCACTGTATATATATGGTATGTCGGGGCCATCGTAGGTCGGGGGTCACTGTATATATATGGTATGTCGGGGCCATCGTAGGTCGGGGGATCACTGTATATATATGGTATGTCGGGGCCATCGTAGGTCTGGGGGGTCACTGTATATATATGGTATGTTGGGGCTATCGTAGGTCGGGGGTCACTGTATATATATGGTATGTCGGGGCCATCGTAGGTCGGGGGGTCACTGTATATATATGGTATGTTGGGGCCATCGTAGGTCGGGGGTCACTGTATATATATGGTATGTTGGGGCCATTGTAGGTCGGGGGTCACTGTATATATATATATGGTATGTCGGGGCCATCGTAGGTCGGGGGTCACTGTATATATATGGTATGTCGGGGCCATCGTAGGTCGGGGGGGTCACTGTATATATATGGTATGTCGGGGCCATCGTAGGTCGGGGGGGTCACTGTATATGTATGGTATGTGGGGGCCATCGTAGGTCGGGGGGGTCACTGTATATATATGGTATGTCGGGGCCATCGTAGGTCGGGGGTCACTGTATATATATGGTATGTCGGGGCCATCGTAGGTCGGGGGTCACTGTATATATATATATGGTATGTCGGGGCCATCGTAGGTCGGGGGTCACGGTATATATATTGTATGTCGGGGCCATCGTAGGTCGGGGGTCACTGTATATATATGGTATGTCGGGGCCATCGTAGGTCGGGGGTCACTATATATATATGGTATGTCGGGGCCATCGTAGGTCGGGGGGTCACTGTATATATATGGTATGTCGGGGCCATCGTAGGTCGGCGGTCACTGTATATATATGGTATGTCGGGGCCATCGTAGGTCGGGGGGTCACTATATATATATGGTATGTCGGGGCCATCGTAGGTCGGGGGTCACTGTATATATATGGTATGTCGGGCCCATCGTAGGTCGGGGGGTCACTGTATATATATGGTATGTCGGGGCCATCGTAGGTCGGGGGGTCACTATATATATATGGTATGTCGGTGCCATCGTAGGTCGGGGGTCACTGTATATATATATGGTATGTTGGGGCCATCGTAGGTCGGGGGGTCACTATATATATATGGTATGTCGGGGCCATCGTAGGTCGGGGGTCACTGTATATATATGGTATGTCGGGGCCATCGTAGGTCGGGGGGTCACTGTATATATATGGTATGTCGGGGCCATCGTAGGTCGGGGGGTCACTGTATATATATGGTATGTCGGGGCCATTGTAGGTCGGGGGGTCACTGTATATATATGGTATGTTGGGGCCATCGTAGGTCGGGGGGTCACTGTATATATATGGTATGTCGGGGCCATCGTAGGTCGGAGGGTCACTGTATATATATGGTATGTCGGGGCCATCGTAGGTCGGGGGGTCACTGTATATATATGGTATGTCGGGGCCATCGTAGGTCGGAGGGTCACTGTATATATATGGTATGTCGGTGCCATCGTAGGTCGGGGGTCACTGTATATATATATGGTATGTCGGGGCCATTGTAGGTCGGGGGGTCACTGTATATATATGGTATGTCGGGGCCATCGTAGGTCGGGGGGTCACTGTATATATATGGTATGTCGGGGCCATCGTAGGTCGGGGGGTCACTGTATATATATGGTATGTCGGGGCCATCGTAGGTCGGAGGGTCACTGTATATATATGGTATGTCGGGGCCATCGTAGGTCGGGGGGTCACTGTATATATATGGTATGTCGGGGCCATCGTAGGTCGGGGGGTCACTGTATATATATGGTATGTCGGGGCCATCGTAGGTCGGGGGGTCACTGTATATATATATGGTATGTCGGGGCCATCGTAGGTCGGGGGGGGGTCACTGTATATATATGGTATGTCGGGGCCATCGTAGGTCGGAGGGTCACTGTATATATATGGTATGTCGGGGCCATCGTAGGTCGGGGGAGTCACTGTATATATATATGGTATGTCGGGGCCATCGTAGGTCAGGGGTCACTGTAAATCATTAACATTTTATTTTATCAGTTCAGACCATTACCCATGCGGCGGGATCACATTTACGCTGGTTTCTGTACAGGATCATTAATAATGACGGCGTAAACGTAAAACATTTCAAAAATTTCTGCTGTTTGGTCACATGACATGTAGAAGACTTTTGATGTGGTCATTGTACAGAATTCTTCAAGTAGAATCAGCTGGACCCCTTATTTTGGCCCTTTTTTCCGATTAATCGATACAATACTCGCCAGCTGCAGTCCTAAAACCATGTGACCAATAGATTGTAATGAACAGGTCCTAATTGTGATGTCACCAAATGGAACAATAGTAATTGTGATGTCACCAAATGGAACAATAGTAATTGTGATGTCACCAAATGGAACAATAATAATTGTGATGTCACCAAATGGAACAATAGTAATTGTGATGTCACCAAATGGAACAATAGTAATTGTGATGTCACCAAATGGAACAATAGTAATTGTGATGTCACCAAATGGAACAATAGTAATTGTGATGTCACCAAATGGAACAATAGTAATTGTGATGTCACCAAATGGAACAATAATAATTGTGATGTCACCAAATGGAACAATAGTAATTGTGATGTCACCAAATGGAACAATAGTAATTGTGATGTCACCAAATGGAACAATAGTAATTGTGATGTCACCAAATGGAACAATATTCATTTCTGTATCTTTAGTGATTGTGAAATGGAGAGATTTCAATATTGTGCTAAACGTATCCCACAAACCAATATGGCTGCCGGACCATGTGACCTGTGACCTTTCTGTTACATATTTGAGTTCTGACGTAACATACAGAAATAATAGGGATGATGGATGATATTAACCCCGTGTTGCCTCCTTCTGACAGGGTCAGGTGTTGTATCCGGATGGAGCGTCTGGTCACACGACTGTTCTGCTGGATCTACAGTCGTCCTCGAGTACGGTAAATTCTCACTCCATAAAACTACCGCCACATGATGGGAGGCGGAGCCACCGTATAACTGTCCGCCATATTGTCTGCAGATCAGCGGCCTCCAGTGGATGATCCATTCAGAAGAGCGCGGAGGAGGAGCCTATAACCCATATGATGTCATCAGTCAGGTGACACTCTACACATATATACAAGGGACCCCCCATATATGTATACAAGGGGCCCCCCACATATATACAAGGGGCCCTCCACATATATACAAGGGACCCCCCCACATTTATACAAGGGACCCCCCCACATATATACAAGGGGACCTCCACACATATATACAAGAGACCCCCCATATATGTATACAAGGGAACCCCCACATATATACAAGGGGCCCCCCACATTTATACAAGGGGCCCTCCACATATATACAAGGGGCCCTCCACATATATACAAGGGGCCCTCCACATATATACAAGGGGCCCTCCACATATATACAAGGGGCCCTCCCCACATATATACAAGAGACCCCCCATATATGTATACAAGGGGCCCCCCACATATATACAAGGGGCCCTCCACATATATACAAGGGGCCCTCCACATATATACAAGGGGCCCTCCACATATATACAAGGGGCCCTCCACATATATACAAGGGACCCCCCATATATGTATACAAGGGGCCCTCCACATATATACAAGGGGCCCTCCACATATATACAAGGGACCCCCCACATATATACAAGGGGCCCTCCACATATATACAAGAGACCCCCCACATATATACAAGGGGGCCTCCATATATATACAAGGGACCCCCCATATATGTATACAAGGGGCCCTCCACATATATACAAGGGGCCCTCCACATATATACAAGGGACCCCTCACATATATACAAGGGACCCCCCCACATATATACAAGGGGACCTCCACACATATATACAAGAGACCCCCCATATATGTATACAAGGGAACCCCCACATATATACAAGGGGCCCCCCACATTTATACAAGGGGCCCTCCACATATATACAAGGGGCCCTCCACATATATACAAGGGGCCCTCCACATATATACAAGGGGCCCTCCACATATATACAAGGGGCCCTCCCCACATATATACAAGAGACCCCCCATATATGTATACAAGGGGCCCCCCACATATATACAAGGGGCCCTCCACATATATACAAGGGGCCCTCCACATATATACAAGGGGCCCTCCACATATATACAAGGGGCCCTCCACATATATACAAGGGACCCCCCATATATGTATACAAGGGGCCCTCCACATATATACAAGGGGCCCTCATCATATATACAAGGGACCCCCCACATATATACAAGGGGCCCTCCACATATATACAAGAGACCCCCCACATATATACAAGGGGGCCTCCATATATATACAAGGGACCCCCCATATATGTATACAAGGGGCCCTCCATATATATACAAGGGGCCCTCCACATATATACAAGGGACCCCCCACATATATACAAGGGGACCTCCACATATATATACAAGGGGCCCTCCATATATATACAAGGGGCCCTCCACATATATATACAAGGGGTCCTCCACATATATACAAGGGGCCCTCCACATATATACAAGGGACCCCCCATATATATACAAGGGGCCCTCCACATATATATACAAGGGGCCCTCCATATATATACAAGGGGCCCTCCACATATATATACAAGGGGCCCTCCACATATATACAAGGGGCCCTCCACATATATACAAGGGACCCCCCATATAAATACAAGGGGCCCTCCACATATATACAAGAGACCCCCCACATATATACAAGGGGGCCTCCACATATATACAAGGGACCCCCCATATATGTATACAAGGGGCCCTCCATATATATACAAGGGGCCCTCCACATATATACAAGGGACCCCCCACATATATACAAGGGGACCTCCACATATATATACAAGGGGCCCTCCATATATATACAAGGGGCCCTCCACATATATATACAAGGGGTCCTCCACATATATACAAGGGGCCCTCCACATATATACAAGGGACCCCCCATATATATACAAGGGGCCCTCCACATATATATACAAGGGGCCCTCCATATATATACAAGGGGCCCTCCACATATATATACAAGGGGCCCTCCACATATATACAAGGGGCCCTCCACATATATACAAGGGACCCCCCATATAAATACAAGGGGCCCTCCACATATATATACAAGGGGCCCTCCATATATATATACAAGGGACCCCCCATATATATATACAAGGGGCCCTCCACATATATACAAGGGACCCCCCACATATATACAAGGGACCCCCCATATATATACAAGGGACCCCCCATACATATACAAGGGGCCCTCCACATATATACAAGGGACCCCCTATATATATACAAGGGGCCCTCCACATATATATACAAGGGGCCCTCCATATAAATATACAAGGGACCCCCCATATATATACAAGGGGCCCTCCACATATATATACAAGGGGCCCTCCATATATATACAAGGGGCCCTCCACATATATATATATATACAAGGGGCCCTCCACATATATACAAGGGGCCCTCCACATATATACAAGGGACCCCCCATATATATACAAGGGACCCCCCATATATATACAAGGGACCCTCCATATATATACAAGGGGCCCTCCACATATATACAAGGGACCCCCACATATATACAAGGGACCCCCCATATATATATACAAGGGACCCCCCATATATATACAAGGGGCCCTCCACATATATACAAGGGACCCCCCATATATATACAAGGGGCCCTCCACATATATATACAAGGGGCCCTCCATATAAATATACAAGGGAACCCCCATATATATACAAGGGGCCCTCCACATATATACAAGGGACCCCCCACATATATACAAGGGACCCCCCATATATATACAAGGGGTCCTCCACATATATACAAGGGGCCCCCCATATATATACAAGGGGCCCTCCATATATATACAAGGGGTCCTCCACATATATACAAGGGACCCCCCCATATATACAAGGGACCCCCCATATATATACAAGGGGCCCCCCATATATATACAAGGGGCCCTCCACATATATATATATACAAGGGGCCCTCCACATATATACACAAGGGGCCCTCCATATATATACAAGGGGCCCTCCACATATATACAAGGGACCCCCCATATATATACAAGGGGCCCCCCATATATATACAAGGGGCCCTCCACATATATACACAAGGGGCCCTCCATATATATATATATATATACAAGGGACCCCCCCATATATATACAAGGGGCCCCCCACATATATACAAGGGACCCCCCATATATATACAAGGGGCCCTCCATATATATACAAGGGGCCCTCCACATATATACAAGGGGCCCTCCACATATATACAAGGGACCCCCCATATATATACAAGGGGTCCTCCACATATATACAAGGGGCTCCCCATATATATACAAGGGGTCCCCCACATATATACAAGGGGCCCCCCATATATATATACAAGGGGCCCTCCATATAAATATACAAGGGGCCCTCCATATATATACAAGGGGTCCTCCACATATATACAAGGGACCCCCACATATATACAAGGGACCCCCCATATATATATACAAGGGACCCCCCATATATATATACAAGGGACCCCCCACATATATACAAGGGGCCCCCCATATATATATACAAGGGACCCTCCACATATATATACAAGGGGCCCTCCATATATATATATATATACAAGGGACCCCCCCATATATATACAAGGGGCCCCCCACATATATACAAGGGACCCCCCATATATATACAAGGGGCCCTCCACATATATATACAAGGGGCCCTCCATATATATACAGGGGGCCCCGTACATATATACAAGGGGCCCCCCATATATATACAAGGGGGCCTCCACATATATACAAGGGGCCCTCCACATATATACAAGGGGCCCCCCACATATATATACAAGGGGCCCTCCACATATATATACAAGGGGCCCTCCACATATATACAAGGGGCCCTCCACATATATACAAGGGGCCCTCAACATATATACAAGGGGCCCCCCACATATATACAAGGGGCCTTACACATATATATACAAGGGCCCCCCCACATATATACAAGGGGCCCTCCACATATATACAAGGGGCCCCCCACATATATACAAGGGGCCCTCCACATATATACAAGGGGCCCTCCACATATATATACAAGGGGCCCTCCACATATATACAAGGGGCCCCCCACATATATACAAGGGGCCCTCCACATATATACAAGGGGCCCTCCACATATATACAAGGGGCCCTCCACATATATACAAGGGGCCCTCCACATATATATACAAGGGGCCCTCCATATATATACAAGGGGCCCTCCACATATATACACAAGGGGCCCTCCACATATATACAAGGGGCCCCCCACATATATACAAGGGGCCCCCCACATATATACAAGGGGCCCTCCACATATATACACAAGGGGCCCTCCACATATATACAAGGGGCCCTCCATATATATACAAGGGACCCTCAATATATATACACGGGGCCATCCACATATATACAAGGGGCCCTCCACATATATACACAAGGGGCCCTCCACATATATACAAGGGGCCCCCCACATATATACAAGGGACCCCCACATATATACAAGGGGCCCTCCACATATATACACAAGGGGCCCTCCACATATATATACAAGGGGCCTTCCACATATATATACAAGGGGCCCTCCACATATATACAAGGGGCCCTCCACATATATGTACAAGGGGCCCTCCACATATATATACAAGGGGCCCTCCACATATATACAAGGGGCCCCCCACATATATACAAGGGGCCCTCCACATATATATACAAGGGGACCTCCACATATATACAAGGGGCCCTCCACATATATACAAGGGGCCCTCCACATATATACAAGGGGCCCTCCACATATATATACAAGGGGCCCTCCACATATATACACAAGGGGCCCTCCACATATATACAAGGTGCCCCCCACATATATACAAGGGGCCCTCCATATATATATACACAAGGGGCCCTCCACATATATACAAGGGGCTCTCCATATATATACAAGGGACCCTCCATATATATATATACAAGGGGCCCTCCATATATATACAAGGGGCCCCCCACATATATACAAGGGGCCCTCCATATATATACAAGGGACCCTCAATATATATACACGGGGCCCTCCACATATATACAAGGGGCCCTCCACATATATACACAAGGGGCCCTCCACATATATACAAGGGGCCCCCCACATATATACAAGGGGCCCTCCACATATATACAAGGGGCCCTCAATATATATACAAGGGGCCCTCCATATATATACAAGGGACTCTCCACATATATACAAGGGACCCCCCATATATATACAAGTTTCCCTCCATATATATACAAGGGACTCTCCACATATATACAAGGGATCCCCCATATATATACAAGGGGCCTTCCATATATATACAGGGGGCCCACCACATATATAAAAGGGGCCCCCCACATATATACAAGGGGCCCTCCATATATATATACACAAGGGGCCCTCCACATATATACAAGGGGCCCTCCATATATATACAAGGGACCCTCCATATATATACAAGGGACCCTCCATATATATACAAGGGGCCCTCCACATATATACAAGGGGCCCTCCACATATATACAAGGGGCTCTCCATATATATACAAGGGGCCCTCCATATATATACAAGGGACCCTCCATATATATACAAGGGGCCCTCCATATATATACAAGGGGCCCTCCACATATATACAAGGGGCCCTCCACATATATACAAGGGGCCCTCAATATATATACAAGTGGCCCTCCATATATATACAAGGGACTCTCCACATATATACAAGGGGCCCCCCACATATATACAAGGGGCCCTCCATATATATATACACAAGGGGCCCTCCACATATATACAAGGGGCTCTCCATATATATACAAGGGGCCTTCCATATATATACAGGGGGCCCACCACATATATACAAGGGGCCCCCCACATATATACAAGGGGCCCTCCATATATATATACACAAGGGGCCCTCCACATATATACAAGGGGCCCTCCACATATATACAAGGGGCCCTCCACATATATACAAGGGGCCCTCAATATATATACAAGTGGCCCTCCATATATATACAAGGGACTCTCCACATATATACAAGGGGCCCCCCACATATATACAAGGGGCCCTCCATATATATATACACAAGGGGCCCTCCACATATATACAAGGGGCTCTCCATATATATACAAGGGACCTTCCATATATATACAGGGGGCCCACCACATATATACAAGGGGCCCCCCACATATATACAAGGGGCCCTCCATATATATATACACAAGGGGCCCTCCACATATATACAAGGGGCCCTCCACATATATACAAGGGGCCCTCCATATATATACAAGGGGCCCTCCACATATATACAAGGGGCCCTCCACATATATACAAGGGGCCCTCCATATATATATATACACAAGGGGCCCTCCACATATATACAAGGGGCCCTCCACATATATACAAGGGGCCCCCCACATATATACAAGGGGCCCTCCATATATATATACACAAGGGGCCCTCCACATATATACAAGGGGCCCTCCACATATATACAAGGGGCCCTCCACATATATACAAGGGGCCCTCCACATATATACAAGGGGCCCTCAATATATATACAAGTGGCCCTCCATATATATACAAGGGACTCTCCACATATATACAAGGGGCCCCCCACATATATACAAGGGGCCCTCCATATATATATACACAAGGGGCCCTCCACATATATACAAGGGGCTCTCCATATATATACAAGGGACCTTCCATATATATACAGGGGGCCCACCACATATATACAAGGGGCCCCCCACATATATACAAGGGGCCCTCCATATATATATACACAAGGGGCCCTCCACATATATACAAGGGGCCCTCCACATATATACAAGGGGCCCTCCACATATATACAAGGGGCCCTCCATATATATACAAGGGGCCCTCCACATATATACAAGGGGCCCTCCACATATATACAAGGGGCCCTCAATATATATACAAGTGGCCCTCCATATATATACAAGGGACTCTCCACATATATACAAGGGGCCCCCCACATATATACAAGGGGCCCTCCATATATATATATACACAAGGGGCCCTCCACATATACACAAGGGGCCCTCCACATATATACAAGGGGCTCTCCATATATATACAAGGGACCTTCCATATATATACAGGGGGCCCACCACATATATACAAGGGGCCCCCCACATATATACAAGGGGCCCTCCATATATATATACACAAGGGGCCCTCCACATATATACAAGGGGCCCTCCACATATATACAAGGGGCCCTCCACATATATACAAGGGGCCCTCCATATATATACAAGGGGCCCTCCACATATATACAAGGGGCCCTCCACATATATACAAGGGGCCCTCCATATATATACAAGGGGCCCTCCATATATATACAAGGGACCCTCCATATATATATACAAGGGGCCCTCCACATATATACAAGGGACCCCCCATATATATACAAGGGACCCTCCACATATATACAAGGGACCCCCCATATATATACAAGGGACCCTCCACATATATACAAGGGGCCCTCCACATATATACAAGGGGCCCTCCACATATATACAAGGGGCCCTCCACATATATACAAGGGGCCCTCAATATATATACAAGGGGCCCTCCATATATATACAAGGGACCCCCACATATATACAAGGGGCCTTCCATATATATACAGGGGGCCCTCCACATATATATACAAGGGGCCCTCCACATATATACAAGGGACCCTTCACATATATAAAAGGGGCCCTCCACATATATATACAAGGGGCCCTCCATATATATACAAGGGGCCCTCTATATATATACAAGGGGCCCTCCACATATATACAAGGGGCCCTCCACATATATACAAGGGGCCCTCCACATATATACAAGGGGCCCTCCACATATATATACAAGGGGCCCTCCATATATATATATACAAGGGGCCCTCCATATATATACAATGGACCCCCCATATATATATATACAAGGGACCCCCCACATATATACAAGGGGCCCTCCATATATATACAAGGGACCCCCATATATATACAAGGGACCCTCCATATATATACAAGGGGCCCTCCACATATATATACAAGGGACCCCCCACATATATACAAGGGACCCCCCATATATATATACAAGGGACCCCCCACATATATACAAGGGGCCCTCCATATATATACAAGGGACCCCCCACATATATACAAGGGACCCTCCACATATATACAAGGGACCCCCCATATATATACAAGGGGCCCTCCATATATATACAAGGGGCCCTCCACATATATACAAGGGGGCCTCCACATATATACAAGGGACCCTCCACATATATACAAGGGGCCCTCTACAGATATACAAGGGGCCCTCAACATATATACAAGGGGGCCTCCACATATATACAAGGGACCCTCCACATATATACAAGGGGCCCTCCCCACATATATACAAGGGGCCCTCCACATATATACAAGGGGCCCCCCACATATATACAAGGGGCCCTCCATATATATACAAAGGACCCCCCACATATATACAAGGAGCCCTCCATATATATACAAGGGACCCCCCACATATATACAAGGGACCCCCCATATATATATACAAGGGACCCCCCACATATATACAAGGGGCCCTCCATATATATACAAGGGACCCCCCACATATATACAAGGGACCCTCCATATATATACAAGGGGCCCTCCACATATATACAAGGGACCCTCCACATATATACAAGGGGCCCTCCACATATATATACAAGGGGCCCTCCACATATATACACAAGGGGCCCTCCACATATATACAAGGGGCCCTCCACATATATACAAGGGGCCCTCCATATATATATACATGGGGCCCTCCACATATATATAAGGGGCCCTCCACATATATACAAGGGGCCCCCCAAATATATACAAGGGACCCCCCACATATATATTCAAGGGGCCCTCCATATATATACAAGGGGCCCTCCATATATATACAAGGGGCCCCCCACATATATATACAAGGGACCCTCCATATATATACAAGGGTCCCTCCACATATATACAAGGGACCCCCCATATGTATACAAGGGGCCCTCCATATATATACAAGGGGCCCTCCACATATATATTCAAGGGGCCCTCCACATATGTACACAAGGGGCCCTGCACATATATACAAGGGGCCCTCCATATAGATATATACACAAGGGGCCCTCCACATATATACAAGGGACCCTCCACATATATATAAGGGGCCCTCCATATATATATATACAAGGGGCCCTCCACATATATACAAGGGGCCCTCCACATATATACAAGGGGCCCTCCACATATATATACAAGGGGCCCTCCACATGTATACAAGGGGCCCTCCACATATATACAAGGGGCCCTCCATATATATACAGGGGGCCCCCCACATATATACAAGGGGCCCTCCATATATCTGATGGGTCAGGGGTCCGGGGTTCTAGGTCTTCTCCCTCTCACACTTCTTTCTGTTCTAGACTGCTGATCTCTGCTCCTCGCTCGCTCCGCTGCTCTGCAGAGTCGGGGATCTGAAGGGAAAACACGGATCAGTGATTCCTGGAGACAAAGTTCTGGTGACCGACCCCAACCTGCCCCTCACCGGGGACTTCTCAGGTATCTGAATGGAGATGATGAGTGCAGGATAAGACATGATGGAACAGCAGAATAGTGAGTGCAGCTCTGGAGGATAAGACATGATGGAACAGCAGAATAGTGAGTGCAGCTCTGGAGGATAAGACATGATTTAACAGCAGAATAGTGAGTGCAGCTCTGGAGGATAAGACATGATGGAACAGCAGAATAGTGAGTGCAGCTCTGGAGGATAAGACATGATGGAACAGCAGAATAGTGAGTGCAGCTCTGGAGGATAAGACATGATGGAACAGCAGAATAGTGAGTGCAGCTCTGGAGGATAAGACATGATGGAACAGCAGAATAGTGAGTGCAGCTCTGGAGGATAAGACATGATGGAACAGCAGAATAGTGAGTGCAGCTCTGGAGGATAAGACATGATGGAACAGCAAAATAATGAGTGCAGCTCTGGAGGATAAGACATGATGGAACAGCAGAATAGTGAGTGCAGCTCTGGAGGATAAGACATGATGGAACAGCAGAATAGTGAGTGCAGCTCTGGAGGATAAGACATGATGTAAAAGCAGAATAATGAGTGCAGCTCAGGAGGATAAGACATGATGGAACAGCAGAATAGTGAGTGCAGCTCTGGAGGATAAGACATGATGTAAAAGCAGAATAATGAGTGCAGCTCAGGAGGATAAGACATGATGGAACAGCAGAATAGTGAGTGCAGCTCTGGAGGATAAGACATGATGGAACAGCAGAATAGTGAGTGCAGCTCTGGAGGATAAGACATGATGTAAAAGCAGAATAATGAGTGCAGCTCTGGAGGATAAGACATGATAGAACAGCAGAATAGTGAGTGCAGCTCTGGAGGATAAGACATGATGGAACAGCAGAATAGTGAGTGCAGCTCTGGAAGATAAGACATGATGTAAAAGCAGAATAATGAGTGCAGCTCTGGAGGATAAGACATGATGGAACAGCAGAATGGTGAGTGCAGCTCTGGAGGATAAGACATGATGTAACAGGAGAATAGTGAGTGCAACTCTGGAGGATAAGACCTGATGTAACAGCAGAATAGTGAGTGCAGCTCTGGAGGATAAGACATGATGTAACAGCAGAATAGTGAGTGCAGCTCTGGAGGATAAGACATAATGTAACAGCAGAATAGTGAGTGCAGCTCTGGAGGATAAGACATGATGTAACAGCAGAATAGTGAGTGCGGCTCTGCAGGATAAGACATGATGTAACCGCAGAATAGTGAGTGCAGCTCTGGAGGATAAGACATGATGTAACAGCAGAATAGTGAGTGCAGCTCGGGAGGATAAGACATGATGGAACAGCAGAATAGTGAGTGCGGCTCTGCAGGATAAGACATGATGTAACAGCAGAATAGTGAGTGCAGCTCTGCAGGATAAGACATGATGTAACAGCAGAATAGTGAGTGCAGCTCTGGAGGATAAGACATGATGTAACAGCAGAATAGTGAGTGCAGCTCTGGAGGATAAGACATGATGTAACAGCAGAATAGTGAGTGCAGCTCGGGAGGATAAGACATAATGTAACAGCAGAATAGTGAGTGCAGCACTGGAGGATAAGACATGATGTAACAGCAGAATAGTGAGTGCAGCTCTGGAGGATAAGACATGATGTAACAGCAGAATAGTGAGTGCAGCTCTGGAGGATAAGACATGATCTAACAGCAGAATAGTGAGTGCAGCTCTGAAGGATAAGACATGATGTAACAGCAGAATAGTGAGTGCAGCTCTGGAGGATAAGACATGATGGAACAGCAGAATAATGAGTGCAGCTCTGGAGGATAAGACATGATGTAACAGCAGAATAGTGAGTGCATCTCTGGAGGATAAGACATGATGTAACAGCAGAATAGTGAGTGCAGCTCTGGAGGATAAGACATGATGGAACAGCAGAATAATAAGTGCAGCTCTGGAGGATAAGACATGAAGTAACAGCAGAATAGTGAGTGCAGCTCTGGAGGATAAGCCATGATGTAACAGCAGAATAGTGAGTGCAGCTCTGGAGGATAAGACATGATGTAACAGCAGAATAGTGAGTGCAGCTCTGGAGGATAAGACATGATGTAACAGCAGAATAGTGAGTGCAGCTCTGGAGGATAAGACGTGAAGGAACAGCAGAATAGTGAGTGCAGCTCTGGATGATAAGACATGATGTAAAAGCAGAATAGTGAGCGCAGCTCTGGAGGATAAAACTTAATGAAACAACAGAATAGTGAGTGCAGCTCTGGAGGATAAGACATGAAGTAACAGCAGAATAGTGAGTGCAGCTCTGGAGGATAAGACATGAAGTAACAGCAGAATAGTGAGTGCAGCTCTGGAGGATAAGACATGATGTAACAGCAGACTAGTGAGTGCAGCTCTGGAGGATAACACATGATGTAACAGGAGAATAGTGAGTGCAGCTCTGTAGGATAAGACATCATGTAACAGCAGAATAGTGAGTGCAGCTCTGGAGGTTAAGACATGATGTAACAGCAGAATAGTGAGTGCAGCTCAGGATGATAAGACATGATGTAACAGCAGAATAGTGAGTGCAGCTCTGGAGGATAAGACATGATGTAACAGCAGAATAGTGAATGCAGCTCTGGAGGATAAGACATGATGTAACAGCAGAATAGTGAGTGCAGCTCGGGAGGATAAGACATGAGGTAACAGCAGAATAGTGAGAGCAGTTCTGAAGGATAAGACATGATGTAACAGCAGAATAGTGAATGCAGCACTGGAGGATAAGACATGATGTAACAGCAGACTAGTGAGTGCAGCTCTGGAGGATAAGACATGATGCAACAGCAGAATAGTGAGTGCAGCTCTGGAGGATAAGACATGATGCAACAGCAGAATAGTGAGTGCAGCTCTGGAGGATAAGACATGATGTAACAGCAGAATAGTGAGTGCAGCTCTGGAGGATAAGACATGATGTAACAGCAGAATAGTGAGTGCAGCTCTGGAGGATAAGACATGATGTAACAGGAGAATAGTGAGTGCAGCTCTGGAGGATAAGACATCATGTAACAGCAGAATAGTGAGTGCAGCTCTGGAGGATAAAACTTATTGAAACAACAGAATAGTGAGTGCAGCTCTGGAGGATAAGACATCATGTAACAGCAGAATAGTGAGTGCAGCTCTGGAGGTTAAGACATGATGTAACAGCAGAATAGTGAGTGCAGCTCTGGATGATAAGACATGATGTAACAGCAGAATAGTGAGTGCAGCTCTGGAGGATAAGACATGATGTAACAGCAGAATAGTGAATGCAGCTCTGGAGGATAAGACATGATGTAACAGCAGAATAGTGAGTGCAGCTCGGGAGGATAAGACATGAGGTAACAGCAGAATAGTGAGAACAGTTCTGGAGGATAAGACATGATGTAACAGCAGAATAGTGAATGCAGCACTGGAGGATAAGACATGATGTAACAGCAGAATAGTGAATGCAGCACTGGAGGATAAGACATGATGTAACAGCAGACTAGTGAGTGCAGCTCTGGAGGATAAGACATGATGCAACAGCAGAATAGTGAGTGCAGCTCTGGAGGATAAGACATGATGTAACAGCAGAATAGTGAGTGCAGCTCTGGAGGATAAGACATAATGTAACAGCAGAATAGTGAGTGCAGCTCTGGAGGATAAGACATGATGTAACAGCAGAATAGTGAGTGCGGCTCTGCAGGATAAGACATGATGTAACAGCAGAATAGTGAGTGCAGCTCTGGAGGATAAGACATGATGTAACAGCAGAATAGTGAGTGCAGCTCTGGAGGATAAGACATGATGTAACAGCAGAATAGTGAGTGCAGCTCTGGAGGATAACACATGATGTAACAGGAGAATAGTGAGTGCAGCTCTGGAGGATAAGACATCATGTAACAGCAGAATAGTGAATGCAGCTCTGGAGGATAAGACATGATGTAACAGCAGAATAGTGAATGCAGCACTGGAGGATAAGACATGATGTAACAGCAGAATAGTGAGTGCAGCTCAGGATGATAAGACATGATGTAACAGCAGAATAGTGAGTGCAGCTCTGGAGGATAAGACATGATGTAACAGCAGAATAGTGAATGCAGCTCTGGAGGATAAGACATGATGTAACAGCAGAATAGTGAGTGCAGCTCGGGAGGATAAGACATGAGGTAACAGCAGAATAGTGAGAGCAGTTCTGAAGGATAAGACATGATGTAACAGCAGAATAGTGAATGCAGCACTGGAGGATAAGACATGATGTAACAGCAGACTAGTGAGTGCAGCTCTGGAGGATAAGACATGATGCAACAGCAGAATAGTGAGTGCAGCTCTGGAGGATAAGACATGATGCAACAGCAGAATAGTGAGTGCAGCTCTGGAGGATAAGACATGATGTAACAGCAGAATAGTGAGTGCAGCTCTGGAGGATAAGACATGATGTAACAGCAGAATAGTGAGTGCAGCTCTGGAGGATAAGACATGATGTAACAGGAGAATAGTGAGTGCAGCTCTGGAGGATAAGACATCATGTAACAGCAGAATAGTGAGTGCAGCTCTGGAGGATAAAACTTATTGAAACCACAGAATAGTGAGTGCAGCTCTGGAGGATAAGACATCATGTAACAGCAGAATATTGAGTGCAGCTCTGGAGGTTAAGACATGATGTAACAGCAGAATAGTGAGTGCAGCTCTGGATGATAAGACATGATGTAACAGCAGAATAGTGAGTGCAGCTCTGGAGGATAAGACATGATGTAACAGCAGAATAGTGAATGCAGCTCTGGAGGATAAGACATGATGTAACAGCAGAATAGTGAGTGCAGCTCGGGAGGATAAGACATGAGGTAACAGCAGAATAGTGAGAACAGTTCTGGAGGATAAGACATGATGTAACAGCAGAATAGTGAATGCAGCACTGGAGGATAAGACATGATGTAACAGCAGAATAGTGAATGCAGCACTGGAGGATAAGACATGATGTAACAGCAGACTAGTGAGTGCAGCTCTGGAGGATAAGACATGATGTAACAGCAGAATAGTGAGTGCAGCTCTAGAGGATAAGACATAATGTAACAGCAGAATAGTGAGTGCAGCTCTGGAGGATAAGACATGATGTAACAGCAGAATAGTGAGTGCGGCTCTGCAGGATAAGACATGATGTAACAGCAGAATAGTGAGTGCAGCTCTGGAGGATAAGACATGATGTAACAGCAGAATAGTGAGTGCAGCTCGGGAGGATAAGACATGATGTAACAGCAGAATAGTGAGTGCGGCTCTGCAGGATAAGACATGATGTAACAGCAGAATAGTGAGTGCGGCTCTGCAGGATAAGACATGATGTAACAGCAGAATAGTGAGTGCGTCTCTGCAGGATAAGAGATGATGTAACAGCAGAATAGTGAGTGCAGCTCTGGAGGATAAGACATGATGTAACAGCAGAATAGTGAGTGCGGCTCTGCAGGATAAGACATAGTTACATAGTTACATAGTTAGTACGGTCGAAAAAAGACATATGTCCATCAAGTTCAACCAGGGAATTAAGGGGTAGGGGTGCGGCGCAATATTGGGGAAGGGATTTTATATTTCTTCATAAGCATTAATGTTATTTTGTTCCATGAATGTATCTAACCCTGTTTTAAAGCTGTTAATTGTTCCTGCTGTGACCAGTTCCTGAGGTAGACCGTTCCATAAATTCACAGTCCTCACGGTAAAGAAGGCGTGTCGCCCCTTGAGACTAAACCTTTTCTTCTCCAGATGGAGGGAGTGCCCCCTCGTCCTTTGGGGGGGTTTAACCTGGAACAGTTTTTCTCCATATTTTTTGTATGGGCCATTAATATACTTATATACGTTTATCATATCCCCCCTTATACGTCTCTTCTCAAGACTAAACAATTGTAACTCCTTTAATCGCTCCTCATAGCTAAGATGATCCAGGCCCCATATTAGTTTAGTCGCGCGTCTCTGCACCCTTTCCAACTCCGCTGTGTCCCTTTTATGAACAGGCGACCAAAACTGAGCAGCATATTCCAGGTGAGGCCGTACCAATGCTTTATAAAGGGGGAGTATTATACACTATAGACTGTACCAATGCTTTATAAAGGGGGAGTATTATACACTATAGACTGTACCAATGCTTTATAAAGGGGGAGTATTATACACTATAGACTGTACCAATGCTTTATAAAGGGGGAGTATTATACACTATAGACTGTACCAATGCTTTATAAAGGGGGAGTATTATACACTATAGACTGTACCAATGCTTTATAAAGGGGGAGTATTATACACTATAGACTGTACCAATGCTTTATAAAGGGGGAGTATTATACACTATAGACTGTACCAATGCTTTATAAAGGGGGAGTATTATACACTATAGACTGTACCAATGCTTTATAAAGGGGGAGTATTATACACTATAGACTGTACCAATGCTTTATAAAGGGGGAGTATTCTACACTATAGACTGTACCAAGGCTTTATAAAGGGGGAGTATTATACACTATAGACTGTACCAATGCTTTATAAAGGGGGAGTATTATACACTATAGACTGCACCAATGCTTTATAAAGGGGGAGTATTATGTCCCTGTCCCTCGAGTCCATGCCTCTTTATACATGACAATATCCTGCCGGCTTTGGAGATTTGCTTACATTTATATCACTTAACTTACCTTGTACCATCTCTACATTAAGCCAGTTCAGTACATTACATGATGTGTTACCAGCACTGACCTGTACATGATGTGTTACCAGCACTGACCTGTAGATGATGTGTTACCAGCACTGACCTGTACATGATGTGTTACCAGCACTGACCTGTACATGATGTGTTACCAGCACTGACCTGTACATGATGTGTTACCAGCACTGACCTGTACATGATGTGTTACCAGCACTGACCTGTACATGATGTGTTACCAGCACTGACCTGTACATGATGTGTTACCAGCACTGACCTGGCCAATGTCAGCTCCTTTTTCCATAGTATATACAGAACTAAAGATCCCATTCAGTAGCTCCGTCTTCTCTTGATCGCCTGTGACAACCTCCCCATTATCATTATTAAGGGGTCCTACATGCTCTGTCCTTGTTTTTTTTGCATTTATATATCTAAAAAAAATATTTAGGATTAGTTTTGCTTTCTTTGGCCACCTGTCTCTCGTTTTGAATTTTTTCTGTTTTTATTAAATTTTTACAGATTTTATTAAGCTCTTTGTACTGTATAAATGTTATCGCTGACCCATCAGATTTGTATTTTTTGAAGGCTATTTTTTTGTTGTTTATTGCTCTTTTAACCTCATTTGTCAGCCATGTAGGATTTAGTTTTAATGGTTTATATTTGTTCCCCTTTGGTATATATTTAGCTGTATAGTTATTTAGAGTTGATATAAAGATGTCCCATTTCCCTTCTGTATCAGTATTTGAGAACCCCTCCCCCCAGTCTATGTCCTGTAGTGCAGATCTCAGCCCAGGGAAATTTGCCTTTTTAAAGTTATATGTTTTTGCTTTCCCCGTCTGTCTTTGTCTTCTACATTTTAAGTGAAAAGTAACTATATTGTGGTCGCTATTCCCAAGGTTTTCCCGCACAGTTACATTACCAACCAGCTCTGCGTTGTTGGAAATGATCAGATCCCACAAGGCATCACTTCTTGTTGGGTCCTCCACAAACTGGCCCAGAAAATTATCCTGCAATAAATTTAGGAATTGTCGCCCCTTTGTAGTTTTAGCCAACCCCGGACCCCAATCTATATCTGGCTAGTTATAATCTCCCATTATTACCACTGTACCTGCCCGGGCGGCCTCTCTATTTGTTTATACAGCCGACCTTCTATCTCTTCAGTGATATTAGGGGGTCTGTAGATTACACCAAATATTATTTTTTCAGTATTTCCCTCCTTTTGTAATTCTACCCACAGTGATTCCACCTCCTCAGAATCATCACACACTATGGCATCGTTCACACTGACTTTCATACCACTTCTTACATACAGACAGACTCCACCACCTTTTCTGTTCATTCTATCCTTGGGGAACAATGTAAACCCTGCAGATTAACAGGCCAGTCATGTGAGGAGTCCAGCCATGTCTCAGTGACCCCAACTATATCACCAGCCATGTCTCAGTGACCCCAACTATATCACCAGCCATGTCTCAGTGACCCCAACTATATCACCAGCCATGTCTCAGTGACCCCAACCATATCACCAGCCATGTCTCAGTGACCCCAACTATATCACCAGCCATGTCACAGTGACCCCAACTATATCACCAGCCATGTCTCAGTGACCCCAACTATATCACCAGCCATGTCTCAGTGACCCCAACTATATCACCAGCCATGTCTCAGTGACCCCAACTATATCACCAGCCATGTCTCAGTGACCACAACTATATCACCAGCCATGTCTCAGTGACCCCAACTATATCACCAGCCATGTCTCAGTGACCCCAACTATATCACCAGCCATGTCTCAGTGACCCCAACTATATCACCAGCCATGTCTCAGTGACCCCAACTATATCACCAGCCATGTCTCAGTGACCGACAGCGAAGTCAGCCCAGTTGTCCATGAACCCAAACCCCTCATTCCTACACCAGCTTCTGAGCCACTTGTTTACCTCCCTGATCTCCCGCTGCCTCTCTGGTGCGGCTCGTGGTACAGGTCCCTGATCTCCAGCTGCCTCTCTGGTGCGGCTCGTGGTACAGGTCCCTGATCTCCCGCTGCCTCTCTGGTGCGGCTCGTGGTACAGGTCCCTGATCTCCCGCTGCCTCTCTGGTGCGGCTCGTGGTACAGGTCCCTGATCTCTCGCTGCCTCTCTGGTGCGGCTCGTGGTACAGGCCCCTGATCTCCTGCTGCCTCTCTGGTGCGGCTCGTGGTACAGGTCCCTGATCTCCCGCTGCCTCTCTGGTGCGGCTCGTGGTACAGGTCCCTGATCTCCCGCTGCCTCTCTGGTGCGGCTCGTGGTACTGGTCCCTGATCTCCCGCTGCCTCTCTGGTGCGGCTCGTGGTACAGGTCCCTGATCTCTCGCTGCCTCTCTGGTGCGGCTCGTGGTACAGGCCCCTGATCTCCTGCTGCCTCTCTGGTGCGACTCGTGGTACAGGTCCCTGATCTCCCGCTGCCTCTCTGGTGCGGCTCGTGGTACAGGTCCCTGATCTCCCGCTGCCTCTCTGGTGCGGCTCGTGGTACAGGTCCCTGATCTCCCGCTGCCTCTCTGGTGCGGCTCGTGGTACAGGGAATATTTCAGAAAATACTACCTTGGAGGTCCTTGCCTTAAGCTTGCGGCCTAACTCCCTGAAATCATTTTTAAGGACATTCCACCTACCTCTTTGTCATTGGTACCAATATGTACCATGACTGCTGGGTCCTCTCGAGCCCCGCCCAGCAACCTGTCAACCCGATCCGCGATGTGCCGAACTCGAGCGCCAGGCAGACAACACACTGTTCGGCGATCCTGGCCTTTGTGACAGATCGTTCTGTCTGTCCCCCTAATAATTGAGTCCCCCACCACTAGTACCTGTCTGGCCTGCCCTGCACTCCTCCCTCCCTCCTTACTGGAGCAGACACCCCCCTGGCGGTCAGAGGCGGTATCCTGCTGCAGTTCTGCTAGCTCTGTAATGGCATCCCCCTCATCTGCCAAGTGGGCAAACTTGTTGGGGTGTCCAGTTCAGGACTAGCCTCCCTGACACTTTTTCCCCTACCCTCCCTACTTTTTCCCCTACTGTCCTCCCCCACCTCTACTCCCGAGAGTACTTGCTCAGTGAGCAGGAGACTCCTCTCCATGTTGTTAATGCTTCTCATTGTTGCCAGTCGCCCCTCTAGATGCAGGATCTGGGCTTCCAAACGGACAACTAGCGCACATCTCGCACAACAATACGCACCTCACACTGCTGGTCAAGGACTGTATACATTGTGCAGGGTATATACCGGACTGCATGGTCCAACATGGAGGCCATCTAGTTATGGGGATTTCACAAATGTATAGGAAAAAACAGACACTCAAAATTACACTTCAATTTTTTTTGCAGACCTTGTGGGTTCATTTAACACTCACAGCGATCTCAACCTCCTGCTTTCAAACTCCTCTTTCACGCCCCTTCTTACACAGCAACACTCAGAAGAGCAAGATCTCAGTAAGAGTCCCAAGCGAAGATCTATACACCTGTGCCCAATTATACACCTGTGCCCAATTATACACCTGTGCCCAATTATACACCTGTGCCCAATTATACACCTGTGCCCAATTATACACCTGTGCCCAATTATACACCTGTGCCCAATTATACACCTGTGCCCAATTATACACCTGTGCCCAATTATACACCTGTGCCCAATCTACTCCTGCTCCCCCTAGAGGTGGAACAGAGGGTGTTTAACCTCTAACAGTTATCCCACTATGTGCAAGAGAGAAAGACTTACCCGAAATATGAATGTGGGCTATAGGCAGTCGCACCCACTCCACAGATTCACTCCGCACAACAGATAATCACAGTTTTTGAAACTCCTCTTACATGATGTAACAGCAGAATAGTGAGTGCAGCTCTGGAGGGGAACACATAAAATAACAGCAGAATAGTGAGTGCATCATGATGATGGTGATAATTATATTGATGATGATGATAATGAAGACGATGATGATGATGAAGGTGATGATGATGATGACTGATGATAATGATGATGATGGTAATAATGATGATGACGATGATGATAATGATGGTGATGATGATGATGATGATGACTGTGATGATAATGATAATGATGAAGACGATGATGATGATGGTGATGATAATGATAATGATGAAGACGATGATGATGATGGTGATGATGACAATGATGATGATGACTGTGATGATAATGATGATAATGGTGATAATTATATTGATGATGATGATGATGATGATGATGATGATAATAACTGTGATGATAATGATGATGATTGTGATAATTATATTGATGATGATGATGATAATGATGAAGACGATGATGATGATGAAGATAACTGTGATGATAATGATGATGATGGTAATAATGATGATGACGATGATGATGATGACTGTGATGATGATGGTGATAATTATATTGATGATGATGATGATGATGATGACTGTGATGATAATGATGATGATGGTAATAATGATGATGATGATGATGGTGATGATGGTGATGATGATAATGATGGGGATGATGGTGATGATGATGATGATGATGACTGTGATGATAATGATGATGATGGTAATAATGATGAAGACGATGATGATAATGATGGTGATGATGGTGATGATGATAATGATGATGATGGTGATAATTATATTGATGATGATAATGATAATGATGGTGATGAAGACGATGATGGTAATAATGATGATGACGATGATGAATGTGATGATAATGATGATGATGGTGATAATCATATTGATGATGATGATGATGATAATGATGGTGATGAAGACGATAATGATGATGGTGATGATGATAATGATGATGATGATGGCTGTGATGATAATGATGATGATGGTAATAATGATGATGACGATGATGATAATGATGGTGATGATGATACTGACGATGATGATGATGATGATGATGACTGTGATGATAATGATGATGATGGTAATAATGATGATGACGACGATGATAATGATGGTGATGATGATGCTGACGATGATGATGATAATGATGGTGATGAAGACAATGATGATGATGGTGATGATGATACTGATGATGATGATGACGATGATGATGATGATGATGACTGTGATGATAATGATGATGATGGTAATAATGATGATGATGACGATGATAATGATGGTGATGATGATGATAATGATGGTGATGAAGACAATGATGATGATGGTGATGATGATACTGATGATGATGATGACGATGATGATGATGATGATGACTGTGATGATAATGATGATGATGGTAATAATGATGATGATGACGATGATAATGATGGTGATGATGATGATAATGATGGTGATGAAGACAATGATGATGATGGTGATGATGATACTGACGATGATGATGATGACTGATTTTGTGTTGTTGTCTCAGTCATAGGGAGAAGCCTGAAGGTGACATCGGACAGTGTGGAAGTGTCGTCCCTCATCCTCCCTGATGTCCCCATCACTTGGCTGCATCTTCAGAGGATGACATCATTTGATAGGTGCTGTGATGTCACACGTGGGGGGAATGGGGGACATGTTCTGTGTCACTTGTACATCATAACACATCTCCTTACAGATCAGCCTTCAGAGAAGCCGTGTCCATCATCCTCAACGTCACCTCCTGGAGAATAACATTGTTACCTGACCATGCGGACCCGGACACACCGTGCCACCATGTGGCCTTCTTCATCATAGGTAACATGACCACATGACCGCCACATGATCAGCACACTCCTCTCCTGTATACTCTGTACTGCTGTGGACCCTGCTCCTCCACTATATAACTCTCACCCTGTGACCTCAACATGATCAGCACACTCCTCTCCTGTATACTCTGTACTGCTGTGGACCCTGCTCCTCCACTATATAACTCTCACCCTGTGACCCCCACATGATCAGCACACTCCTCTCCTGTATACTCTGTACTGCTGTGGACCCTGCTCCTCCACTATATAACTCTCACCCTGTGACCTCCACATGATCAGTACACTCCTCTCCTGTATACTCTGTACTGCTGTGGACCCTGCTCCTCCACTATATAACTCTCACCCTGTGACCTCAACATGATCAGCACACTCCTCTCCAGAACTCCTCTGTACTGCTGTGGACCCTGCTCCTCCACTATATAACTCTCACCCTGTGACCTCCACATGATCAGTACACTCCTCTCCTGAAATACTCTGTACTGCTGTGGACCCTGCTCCTCCACTATATAACTCTCACCCTGTGACCTCCACGTGATCAGCACACTCCTCTCCTGTATACTCTGTACTGCTGTGGACCCTGCTCCTCCACTATATAACTCTCACCCTGTGACCCCCACATGATCAGCACACTCCTCTCCTGTATACTCTGTACTGCTGTGGACCCTGCTCCTCCACTATATAACTCTCACCCTGTGACCCCCCCCCCCACATGATCAGCACACTCCTCTCCTGTATACTCTGTACTGCTGTAGACCCTGCTCCTCCACTATATAACTCTCACCCTGTGACCCCCACATGACCAGCACACTCCTCTCCTGTATACTCTGTACTGCTGTGGACCCTGCTCCTCCACTATATAACTCTCACCCTGTGACCACCACATGATCAGCACACTCCTCTCCTGTATACTCTGTACTGCTGTGGACCCTGCTCCTCCACTATATAACTCTCACCCTGTGACCTCCACATGATCAGCACACTCCTCTCCAGAACTCCTCTGTACTGCTGTGGACCCTGCTCCTCCACTATATAACTCTCACCCTGTGACCTCCACATGATCAGCACACTCCTCTCCAGAACTCCTCTGTACTGCTGTGGACCCTGCTCCTCCACTATATAACTCTCACCCTGTGACCTCCACGTGATCAGCACACTCCTCTCCTGAAATACTCTGTACTGCTGTGGACCCTGCTCCTCCACTATATAACTCTCACCCTGTGTCCTCCACATGATCAGCACACTCCTCTCCTGTATACTCTGTACTGCTGTGGACCCTGCTCCTCCACTATATAACTCTCACCCTGTGACCTCCACATGATCAGCACACTCCTCTCCAGAACTCCTCTGTACTGCTGTGGACCCTGCTCCTCCACTATATAACTCTCACCCTGTGACCTCCACGTGATCAGCACACTCCTCTCCAGAACTCCTCTGTACTGCTGTGGACCCTGCTCCTCCACTATATAACTCTCACCCTGTGACCTCCACGTGATCAGCACACTCCTCTCCTGAAATACTCTGTACTGCTGTGGACCCTGCTCCTCCACTATATAACTCTCACCCTGTGTCCTCCACATGATCAGCACACTCCTCTCCTGAAATACTCTGTACTGCTGTGGACCCTGCTCCTCCACTATATAACTCTCACCCTGTGACCATCACATGATCAGCACACTCCTCTCCAGAACTCCTCTGTACTGCTGTGGACCCTGCTCCTCCACTATATAACTCTCACCCTGTGACCTCCACATGATCAGCACATTCCTCTCCTGTATACTCTTTACTGCTGTGGACCCTGCTCCTCCACTATATAACTCTCACCCTGTGATCTCCACATGGACAGTACATTTCTTTCCTCAAATACTCTGTACTGCTGTTGACCCTGATCCTCCACAATATACCTCTCACCCTGTGACCTCCACATGATCAGCACTCTCCTCTCCTGAAATACTCTGTACTGCTGTGGACCCTGCTCCTCAATGATATAACTCTCACCCTGGGACCTCCACATGATCAGCACACTCCTCTCCTGAAGTACTCTGTACTGCTGTGGACCCTGCTCCTCCACTATATAACTCTCACCCTGTGACCACCACATGATCAGCACACTCCTCTCCTGAAGTACTCTGTACTGCTGTGGACCCTGCTCCTCCACTATATAACTCTCACCCTGTGACCCCCCCCCCCCCCCCTATGATCAGCACACTCCTCTCCTGTATACTCTGTACTGCTGTGGACCCTGCTCCTCCACTATATAACTCTCACCCTGTGACCCCCCCTATGATCAGCACACTCCTCTCCTGTATACTCTGTACTGCTGTGGACCCTGCTCCTCAATGATATAACTCTCACCCTGGGACCTCCACATGATCAGCACACTCCTCTCCTGAAGTACTCTGTACTGCTGTGGACCCTGCTCCTCCACTATATAACTCTCACCCTGTGACCCCCCCCCCCCCCCACATGATCAGCACTCTCCTCTCCTGTATACTCTGTACTGCTGTGGACCCTGCTCCTCCACTTTATAACTCTCACCCTGTGACCACCACATGATCAGCACACTCCTCTCCTGTATACTCTGTACTGCTGTGGACCCTGCTCCTCCACTATATAACTCTCACCCTGTGACCTCCACATGATCAGCACACTCCTCTCCAGAACTCCTCTGTACTGCTGTGGACCCTGCTCCTCCACTATATAACTCTCACCCTGTGACCTCCACATGATCAGCACACTCCTCTCCTGAAATACTCTGTACTGCTGTGGACCCTGCTCCTCCACTATATAACTCTCACCCTGTGTCCTCCACATGATCAGCACACTCCTCTCCTGTATACTCTGTACTGCTGTGGACCCTGCTCCTCCACTATATAACTCTCACCCTGTGACCTCCACATGATCAGCACACTCCTCTCCAGAACTCCTCTGTACTGCTGTGGACCCTGCTCCTCCACTATATAACTCTCACCCTGTGACCTCCACGTGATCAGCACACTCCTCTCCAGAACTCCTCTGTACTGCTGTGGACCCTGCTCCTCCACTATATAACTCTCACCCTGTGACCTCCACGTGATCAGCACACTCCTCTCCTGAAATACTCTGTACTGCTGTGGACCCTGCTCCTCCACTATATAACTCTCACCCTGTGACCTCCACATGATCAGCACACTCCTCTCCTGTATACTCTGTACTGCTGTGGACCCTGCTCCTCCACTATATAACTCTCACCCTGTGACCTCCACATGATCAGCACACTCCTCTCCTGAAATACTCTGTACTGCTGTGGATCCTGTTCCTCCACTATATAACTCTCACCCTGTACCCTCCACATGATCAGCACACTCCTCTCCTGAAATACTCTGTACTGCTGTGGACCCTGCTCCTCCACTATATAACTCTCACCCTGTGACCATCACATGATCAGCACACTCCTCTCCAGAACTCCTCTGTACTGCTGTGGACCCTGCTCCTCCACTATATAACTCTCACCCTGTGACCTCCACATGATCAGCACACTCCTCTCCTGTATACTCTGTACTGCTGTGGACCCTGCTCCTCCACTATATAACTCTCACCCTGTGATCTCCACATGGTCAGTACATTCCTTTCCTCAAATACTCTGTACTGCTGTGGACCCTGCTCCTCCACTATATAACTCTCACCCTGTGACCTCCACATGATCAGCACATTCCTCTCCTGTATACTCTTTACTGCTGTGGACCCTGCTCCTCCACTATATAACTCTCACCCTTTGATCTCCACATGGACAGTACATTTCTTTCCTCAAATACTCTGTACTGCTGTGGACCCTGCTCCTCCACAATATACCTCTCACCCACCTCTCACCCTGTGACCTCCACATGATCAGCACTCTCCTCTCCTGAAATACTCTGTACTGCTGTGGACCCTGCTCCTCAATGATATAACTCTCACCCTGGGACCTCCACATGATCAGCACACTCCTCTCCTGAAGTACTCTGTACTGCTGTGGACCCTGCTCCTCCACTATATAACTCTCACCCTGTGACCACCACATGATCAGCACACTCCTCTCCTGAAGTACTCTGTACTGCTGTGGACCCTGCTCCTCCACTATATAACTCTCACCCTGTGACCACCACATGATCAGCACACTCCTCTCCTGAAGTACTCTGTACTGCTGTGGACCCTGCTCCTCCACTATATAACTCTCACCCTGTGACCCCCCCCCCCTATGATCAGCACACTCCTCTCCTGTATACTCTGTACTGCTGTGGACCCTGCTCCTCCACTATATAACTCTCACCCTGTGACCCCCCCCCCCCCCCCTATGATCAGCACACTCCTCTCCTGTATACTCTGTACTGCTGTGGACCCGTCTCATGTTTACCTGCCGCGTGTCCCCAGGTGATGTTTCCATCAGTCACAGCTTTACGATGATCTCCTCACAATGGGGGGTTTAGTCATCGGGTCTCATTGAGTGCAGGGCGGCTCCGTCTGTCACTTCCTTATATTCTATCTCCACATAAAGATAATCCTGCACTCATCGCCGCAGCCGTGTAATGCGGGGATCTGATGACATCATCCTCCCATGTCACATGACATCTTTATTCCATACTTGCCCCATATACAGCAGCAGATACCAACCCGGGCACCATCACCGCTCGTATGGGGTGAATACTTCAAGCAGTTTAGGTAAATATGGGCGAGGAGACGTTGTAATACACATCATCATGAGCACCAGGCCCCTCCCACTGCGCTGTCATCCCAGATGGAGATCATCTCGTCCATCATGTGATCTGCAGGACTCCAGGTGGAGATCAGCTGCTCTGTGTGCAGGAGTCGCCTCTGTATTCCTGACCACAATGTCTCCTGTATACGTTCATCTTCACCTCCCCAGGCTCAGCTGCTCCTGAGTTCACCATCAAAAGGTGTTCACACTATGATGATCTCCCAAAATCTCAGGCGCACTGCACCCCCAGCCCACAAATCTCTGCCTGATGTAATGAACTAGAAGAAGGTCCTGATCTGTATCCTGGGTGAGATGCCCATATCATTCAACCTTAATATTGGGATCAGAACAGGTTGCCGTTGTGTATACCTTCCCACACACATAAACTCTCAGGAGCACTGCACCCCCAGCCCACAAATCTCTGCCTGATGTAATGAACTAGAAGAAGGTCCTGATCTGTATCCTGGGTGAGATGCCCAAGTCATTCAACCTTAATAATGGGATCAGAACAGGTTGCCGTTGTGTATACCTTCACACACACACATAAACTCTCAGGAGCACTGCACCCCCAGCCTGCAAATCTCTGCCTGATGTAATGAACTAGAAGAAGGTCCTGATCTGTATCCTGGGTGAGATGCCCATATCATTCAACCTTAATACTGGGATCAGAACAGGTTACCTTTATGTATACCCTCACACACTCATAAACTCTCAGGAACACTGCACCCCCAGCCCACAAATCTCTGCCTGATGTAATGAACTAGAAGGTCCTGATCTGTATCCTGGGTGAGATGCCCATGTCAGTCAACCTTAATACTGGGATCAGAACAGGTTGCCTTTATGTATACCCTCACAAACCCATAAACTCTCAGGAGCACTGCACCCCCAGCCCACAAATCTCTGCCTGATGTAATGAACTAGAAGGTCCTGATCTGTATCCTGGGTGAGATGCCCATGTCATTCAACCTTAATACTGGGATCAGAATAGGTTGCCGTTATGTATACTTCACACACACATAAACTCTCAGGAGCACTGTACCCCCAGCCCACAAATCTGAGCCTGCTATAATAAACTGGTAGAAGGTCCTGATCTGAATCCGTGGCAAGATGCCCACCCCATTCAACCCTCGATATTGTGATCACTCATTAGGACAGGTTACCTCTTTGCATACCCTTACACACACTCAGAAGCACTGCACCGCAGCCCAGTGTCTGTTGTAATGACCCTCTGTACAGATTGAGCTGTCCATGCCATTTAACTCTCAGAACTGTAGGGGAGATGTATCAAACCCTGTGCAGAGGAAGAGTGGTGCAGCTGCCCATAGCAACCAATCAGATTGCTTGTTTTATTTTTAAAGTGACCTGTGGAAAATGTAAGAAGTGATCTGATTGGTTGCTATGGGTAACTGGTCAACTTTTCTACTGCACAGATTTTGATGAATTTCCCCTGTAATCAGACATTAGAACAGGTTGCCTCTTTGCATACCCTCTCACACACACAAGCACTGCACCCCCAGCCCACAAATCTGTGCTGTAATAAACTCCTCTCGCTCCTCCTTATTCCCTCGGTCTTGTTTATTTGACCTCACACAATGTCTCTGCAGCTCATCCTCCATTAATATATCCATTGTAATATTAATCCTCCAATATATGCTCTGTGTAATATTATCCATTGGTCAGATCCTCTGTTCACCTTCATGTCTCGTATGTTTTCTTGTGCTTTTTGGTGACTGCAGAGATTCTGAGCAGTTACAGACATTGTACTATGCAGGTATTGGCCTGAGGCCGACTCAGTTCTGCTGCATCTCTGTCAGATCTTATACATAACGTGTCTGGTGTGTCTTTGTCTACTCAGGATTCAATGACACGGATGCCCTGTCCTCAATACACACCCAGGAATCACTGGGGCCGCCCTGTCCCCCATCTATAGGTAAATGAACCTGCTGAAGATGGAGAAGAGGAGGAAGATGAGGAGAATGAGGAAGATGGAGAAGAGGAGGAGGATGAGGAAGATGGGGTGGATGAGGAAGATGGGGAAGAGGAGGAGGATGAGGAAGATGGAGAAGAGGAGGAGGAAGAGGAGGAGGAAGATGGGGAGGATGTGGAGGATGGGCAGGATGAGTAAGATGAGGAGGATGGGGAGGATGGGGAGGATGAGGAGGATGGGGAGGATGGGGAGGATGGGGAGGATGAGGAGGATGAGGAGGATGGGGAGGATGAGGAAGATGGGGAGGATGAGGAGGATGAGGAGGATGGGGAGGATGGGGAGGATGGGGAGGATGGGGAGGATGAGGAGGATGGGGAGGATGAGGAGGATGAGGAGGATGGGGAGGATGAGGAGGATGAGGAGGATGGGGAGGATGAGGAAGATGAGGAGGATGGGGACGATGAGGAGGATGGAGAGGATGAGGAAGATGAGGAGGATGAGGAAGATGAGGAGGATGGGGAGGATGAGGAAGATGAGGAGGATGGGGAGGATGAGGAGGATGGAGAGGATGAGGAAGATGAGGAGGATGAGGAAGATGAGGAGGATGGGGAGGATGAGGAAGATGAGGAGGATGAGGAAGACAGGGAGGATGAGGTAGATGAGGATGAGGAAGATGGGGATGAGGTGGAAGATGGGGAGAATGAATAAAGAAGAAGATTATGGGAGGGTGAAGAATAATATACGAGAGGATAATGGAGGATTATGATGATGCAGAGGCGTAGATGGATATATAGCAGATAGAATCGGTGCGGATATAACAAAGACACATTGTAACTCACATCTGCAGTGCGCTCGTTCTTCAACAGATCTAAAGGCGTTCTCAAGAATTACAAAAACATGGCTGCCTTCATCCCGTAACAGCACCACCCCTGTCCCCAGGTTGCGTGTGGTATTGCAGCTCGGTTCCATTGAAGTGAATGGGGCTGGGAAGTAATACCAAACACAACCTGAGAACAGGGGTGGCACTGTTTCATGTTTTTCTAATTCTGGATAAAGCCTTTAACCCTTTACATGAGTTAAATCTGCATAAAAAACATATTTACTGGATGAAGATTCACAGCAAAATCCCTGAAAAAAACATGAAGCTGGTAAAAAAAGAAAAAACACTTATAACCAGATGTGAAAACAATAGAAATCAACCGTAAAGAGAAGCGGCGCTCAAAGTCTGTTACATATACAGACACTAGTAAATATATGTGATTTAATTACTAAATATAATATAAAGTTAGGAATATAGAACATCCACAGGGTCTATAAAATAATAGTGAACTGTATAAACATAAATAATAAAATAATAGATAAATGTATAAACATAAATAATAAAATAATAGATAACTGTATAAAAATAAATAATAAAATAATAATGAACTGTATAAAAATAAATAATAAAATAATAGTGAACTGTATAAAAATAAAAAATAAAATAATAGATAACTGTATAAACATATAAAATAATAGATAACTGTATAAAAATAAATAATAAAATTATAGATAACTGTATAAACATAAAAAATTAAATAATAGATAACTGTATAAACATAAATAATAAAATAATAGATAACTGTATAAACATAAAAAATAAACTAATAGATAACTGTATAAACATAAATAATAAAATAATAGATAACTGTATAAACATAAAAAATAAACTAATAGATAACTGTATAAACATAAATAATAAAATAATAGATAACTGTATAAACATAAAAAATAAACTAATAGATAACTGTATAAACATAAATAATAAAATAATAGATAACTGTATAAACATAAAAAATAAACTAATAGATAACTGTATAAACATAAATAATAAAATAATAGATAACTGTATAAAAATAAATAATAAAATTATAGATAACTGTATAAACATAAAAAATAAAATAATAGATAACTGTATAAACATAAATAATAAAATAATAGATAACTGTATAAACATAAATAATAAAAAATAGATAACTGTATAAAAATAAATAATAAAATAATAGATAACTGTATAAAAATAAATAATAAATTTATAGATAACTGTATAAAATAAATAAATAATAAAATAAATAAATAAATAATAAAATAGGTAATATAGAACACTCACAGGGCCCTTGTGGGCAAACAATAAAATAATAGATAACTTTATGACTATAAAAATAAATAATAAAATAATAGAGAACTGTATAAAAATAAATAATAAAATAATAGATAATTGTATAAAAATAAATAATAAAATAATAGAGAACTGTATAAAACTAAATAATAAAATAATAGATAACTGTATAAAAATTAATAATAAAATAATAGATAACTGTATAAAACTAAATAATAAAATAATAGATAAATGTATAAAAATAAATAATAAAATAATAGATAACTGTATAAAAATTAATAATAAAATTATAGATAACTGTATAAAATAAATAATAAAATAAATAAATAATAAAATAGGTAATATAGAACACTCGCAGGGCCCTTGTGGGCAAACAATAAAATAATAGATAACTGTATAACTATAAAAATAAATAATAAAATAATAGATAACTACCGTATTTTTCGCCCTATAGGAGGCACCGGCATATAAGACGCACCCAATTTTAAAGGTGCAAAGTCTAGAAAAAAAAAAGATTCTGCACCCAACAGTGATCTTCAATCTGCAGACCTCCAGATGTTGCAAAACTACAACTCCCAGCATGCACGGACAGCCATTGCATGTCCGGGCATACTGGGAGTTGTAGTTTTGCAACATCTGGAGGTCCGCAGGTTGAAGACCACTGGTATAGGAGGTAATACTCACATGTCCCCGCCGCTCCGGACCCGTCACCGCTGCCCTGGATGTCGCCCTCCATCACTGTCGCCGCGTCCCCGTGGTGTCCCCGACGCTCTGGACGTCTTCTTCCCCGGGATCCACGCTCTCCGTCGCCGTCATCACGTCGCTACGCATGCCGCTCCTATTGGATGACGTCGAAGGAGAGCGCCAACCATGCAGGAGATCCCGGCACAAAGCAGACACCGAGGAGGCAAGTAAGGTCCCTCCCGGTGTCCTGTAAGCTGTTCGGGACGCCGCGATTTCACCGCGGCGGTCCCGAACAGCCCGACTTTCGCTTCAGACGCGGCGGTCAGCTTTGATCGCCGCGTCTGATGGGTTAATACAGGGCATTTTATAATTGTATAAAAATAAATAATTAAATAATTGTATAAAAATAAATAATAAAATAATAGAGAACTGTATAAAAATAAATGATAAAATAATAGATAACTGTATAAAAATAAATAATAAAATAATAGATAACTGTTTAAAAATAAATAATTAAATAATAGATAACTGTATAAAATAAATAATAAAATAATAGATAACTGTATAAAAATAAATAATTAAATAATAGAGAACTGTATAATAATAAATAATAAAATAATAGATAACTGTATAAAAATAAATAATAAAATAATAGATAACTGTATAAAAATAAATAATTAAATAATAGAGAACTGTATAATAATAAATAATAAAATAATAGATAACTGTATAAAAATAAATAATAAAATAATAGATAACTGTATAAAAATAAATAATTAAATAATAGATAACTGTATAAAACTAAATAATAAAATAATAGATAACTGTATAAAAATAAATAATAAAATAATAGATAACTGTATAAAAATAAATAATAAAATAATAGATAATTGTATAAAAATAAATAATAAAATAATAGATAATTGTATAAAAATAAATAATAAAATAATAGAAAACTGTATAAAAATAAATAATTAAATAATAGATAACTTTATAAAAATAAATAATTAAATAATAGATAACTGTATAAAAATAAATAATAAAATAATAGATAACTGTATAAAAATAAATAATTAAATAATAGATAACTGTATAAACATAAATAATAAAATAATAGATAACTGTATAAAACTAAATAATAAAATAATAGATAACTGTATAAAACTAAATAATAAAATAATAGATAACTTTATAAAAATAAATAATTAAATAATAGATAACTGTATAAAAATAAATAATAAAATAATAGATAACTGTATAAAAATAAATAATAAAATAATAGATAATTGTATAAAAATAAATAATAAAATAATAGATAATTGTATAAAAATAAATAATAAAATAATAGAAAACTGTATAAAAATAAATAATTAAATAATAGATAACTTTATAAAAATAAATAATTAAATAATAGATAACTGTATAAAAATAAATAATAAAATAATAGATAATTGTATAAAAATAAATAATTAAATAATTGTAATTGTATAAAAATAAATAATTAAATAATTGATAATTGTATAAAAATAAATAATAAAATTATAGATAACTGTATAAAAATAAATAATAAAATTATAGATAACTGTATAAACATAAAAAAATAATAACATTAGGTCACGACAACGTAATTCCAATGTGTACACATGTAACAAGTGTTGTTAAGCAAGAAAGAAGCTACAATGTATCTTGAATCCTCACAGTCTTGATGTAACAATCAGAGGAATATAGATGGATCCGTTCAGCAATAAAGGGGCCTGCAGTTCTTTTGAAAACATTTGACATGTAGCAGCGCCGTGTGCGCGTTCTGGTCTCCAGTATGTGGGAGATGTTATAAATCCTGGGAAAATGTCACCTACAGGCCGCTGTTGTTATTAAATTGGGAATCAATGGGAATAATAGTATATATATATATATAGTAATGGCCGTAAATGTTGCCCCCCTGATATTTTTCTATAAAATGAAGTATTCCTCACAGGAAAGGATTGCAGTAACACAGGTTTATTCCCTTTGTGTGTATATATATATATATATATATATATATATATATATATAGATCTCCTCTGTATATATATATATATATATATATCTCCTCTCCTCTGTATGTATATATATATAGATCTCCTCTCCTCTGTGTATATATATATATATAGATCTCCTCTCCTCTGTATATATATATATATATATATAGATCTCCTCTCCTCTGTATATATATATAGATCTCCTCTCCTCTGTGTATATATATATATAGATCTCCTCTCCTCTGTATATATATATATATATATATATATAGATCTCCTCTCCTCTGTATATATATATATATATATATATATATATAGATCTCCTCTCCTCTGTATATATATATATATATATATAGATCTCCTCTCCTCTGTATATATATATATATATATATATATATATATATATAGATCTCCTCTCCTCTGTATATATATATTGCAGTAACACAGGTTTTGCTATACACATGTTTATTCCCTTTATGTGTATATATATATATATATATATATATATATATATATATATATATAGATCTCCTCTCCTCTGTATATATATATATATATATATATATATATATATATAGATCTCCTCTCCTCTGTATATATATATATATATAGATCTCCTCTCCTCTGTATATATATATATATATATAGATCTCCTCTCCTCTGTATATATATATATATATATATATATATAGATCTCCTCTCCTCTGTATATATATATATATATATATATATATATATATATACATATAGATCTCCTCTCCTCTGTGTATATATATATATATATATATATATATCTCCTCTCCTTTGTGTATATATATATATATATAGATCTCCTCTCCTCTGTATATATATATAGATCTCCTCTCCTCTGTATATATATATATATATAGATCTCCTCTCCTCTGTGTATATATATATAGATCTCCTCTCCTCTGTATATATATATATATATATATATATATATATATATATATAGATCTCCTCACCTCTGTATATATATATATATATATATATATATATATAGATAGATAGATAGATCTCCTCTCCTCTGTATATATATATATATATATATATATATATATATATATATATTGCAGTAACGTATGTTTTGCTATACACATGTTTATTCCCTTTGTGTATATATATATATATATATATATATAGATCTCCTCTCCTCTGTGTATATATATATATATATATATATATATATATAGATCTCCTCTCCTCTGCATATATGCATATATATATATATAGATCTCCTCTCCTCTGTATATATATATATATATGTATATATATATATATAGATCTCCTCTCCTCTGTGTATATATATATAGATCTCCTCTCCTCTGTATATATATATATATATATATATATATATATATCTCCTCTCCTCTGTATATATATATATATATATATATATATATATATATATATATATATATGTATATATATATATATATATATATATATATATATATAGATCTCCTCTCCTCTGTATATATATATTACAGTAACGTATGTTTTGCTATACACCTGTTTATTCCCTTTGTGTGTATTCAGTAGGAGTAGGAATGCAGGAAAAATTCCGGGTACCTGGCGCAATCCACTGTGGAAGGACTTAATCCAAGCAGGTTATGTGGAAAGATGCCGTTTATTAGCCAGTGAGCACAGACGCGTTTCGAGGTAACAACCTCTTTCTCAATGTGGTTATGGCATAATGTGGAATTCCATAACCACATTGAGAAAGAGGTTGTTACCTCGAAACGCGTCTGTGCTCACTGGCTAATAAACGGCATCTTTCCATAACCTGCTTGGACTAAGTCCTTCCACAGTGGATTGCGCCAGGTACCCGGAATTTTTCCAGCATTCCTACTCCTAATGTCTACACTTCGGCCCGGAGGATCCGTGTCGCTGACTACCGGGAGGCAGCACCACTAACATCTATGCGCTATAAGTTGTTCTGTTTTGCCATATACAACAACTAAAGGTGAGCAGTTTATTCAATGTAATAACTAATTACTCTATGGGAAGCTCTGCTTATCTTTTTTGTTTATAGTTCCTTTGTGTGTATTGGAACTAAACCAAAAACTCAAATGTCACACCAAACTCCAAAAATGGTCTGGACAAAATTATTGGCACCCTTAACTTAATATTTGGTTGCCAACATTTGGAAAAAAAATCGTGAAATCAGTGTCTTCCTATAAGCATCAGTAAGCTTCTTACACCTCTCAGTCGGAATGTTGGACCACTCTTCCTATAACCATCAATAAGCTTCTTACACCTCTCAGTCGGAATGTTGGACCACTCTTCCTATAACCATCAATAAGCTTCTTACACCTCTCAGTCGGAATGTTGGACCACTCTTCCTATAACCATCAATAAGCTTCTTACACCTCTCAGTCGGAATGTTGGACCACTCTTCCTTTACAAACTGAACCCCGGTCTCTTATTGGACGGTGCCTTTTCCCAACAGTAATTATAAGATCTCTCCACAGGTGATCAATGGGATTTAGATCTGGACTCATTGCTGCCACTTCAAAGAAAAGAATGAACATGATCCTTCTCGGCGCTGAACAATTTCAGTGGCAGAATTGTCCGACCGCTGAAATTCCTCAGTGTGAACGGGTATCGTAGAAAACTCATTCACACTGATGTTTTGTTCACTGCGCTGAATTCTGATCACAGAATTCCGCAGGAATTACGTAGTGTGAACATACTCATAGGGTATGCAGGTCAATAATGTGGAGATTTTGTATAGAAGAACTTCCTTAGACGCATTTTGGAGCCTCCATAGGCTCCTTCCTCAGTCAGGATAAAGGAGAGAAAACACATTACTCATATTCCTCTGTGATTGTTACATTAAGACTACGATGATTCAAGATACATTGTAGCTTCTTTCTTGCTCAACAACAATTTTTATATGTGCACACATTAGTATTAGGTTGTGGTGACCAAATGTTATTATTTATTTATTATTATACAGTTATCTATTATTTTAAGTTTGTTAATTTTTATACAGTTATTTATTATTTTATTTATTTTTATACTGTTATCTATTTTTTATTTATTTATTGTTATACAGTTATCTATCTATTATTTATTTATACAGTTATCTATTATTTTATTATTTATTTATTTATTACAGTTATCTGTTATTTTTTTATACAGTTATCTTTTATTTTAATATTTATTTTAATGCAGTTATCTTTTATTTTAATATTTATTTTAATACAGTTATCTATTATTTTATTATTTATTTTTATAATTTTCTTTTATTCTTTTATTTATTTTATAGTTATCTATTATTTTATTATTTATTTAATACAGTTATCTATTGTTTTATTATTTATTTATTTTTTATAGTTTTCTATAATTTAATTATTTATTTATTTTATACTGTTATCTATTTTATTGTTTATTTTTATACAGTTATCTATTATTTTATAGTTTATTTTTATACAGTTATCTATTATTTTATTATTTATATTTATACAGTTATCTATTGTTTTATTGTTTATTTTTATAGTTATCTATTATTTTGTTATTTATTTATTTTTATAGTTTTCTATTATTTTATTATTTATTTATTTTATACAGTTAGGCTAAGTTCACACAGCCGTTGGTTCCCGTCCCGATATTCACCCGTTCAAGTAAAATAACGGAACATGAAAAAAACGGGTTACCAACGGGTGCAAACGGATTGCAAACTGGTCTAGTAACCCGTTTTTTTTTTTTTTTTTTTAACGGATGAAAACTCCTATATTATATCCGTTTGTACCCGTTTTAATCCATTAATCCTTTAACCTGTGAAGGACCCAGGGCGTACCTGTACGTTCTGAATCCACTCCCGATCTATCACGCGGGGCCACGGCTCGGTCCCACGTCATAGCGGGTAGGGCCCAGCCTCTAACAACGGCCGAGACCCGTGGCTAATAGCACGCGGCATTGATAGCGGTGCCGCACGCTATTAACACTTTAGACGCGGCGTTCAACTAAAATGAAAGTGAAACCATGCCAGTTAGCTCAGGGAGCTGTTCGGGATAGCCGCGGCGAAATCGTGGCATCCCGAACAGCTTACATGACAGCTGAAGGATCACTACCTGCCTCCTCGCTGTCCGATCGCCGAATGACTGCTCAGTGCCTGAGATCCAGACATGAGCAGTCAAGCGGCAGAATCATCGATCACTGGTTTCTTATGAGAAACCACTGATCAATGAAAAAGATCAGTGTGTGCAGTGTTATGGATTCCTATGGGATAACAATGATCAGTATAAGAGATCAGTGTGTGCAATGTTATATGTCCCTATGGGATAATAATGATCAGTATAAGAGATCAGTGTGTGCAGTGTTATGGTCTCCTATGGGATAATAATGATCAGTATAAGAGATCAGTGTGTGCAGTGTTATAGTCTCCTATGGGATAATAATGATCAGTATAAGAGATCAGTGTGTGCAGTGTTATAGTCTCCTATGGGATAACAATGATCAGTATAAGAGATCAGTGTGTGCAGTGTTATGGTCTCCTATGGGATAATAATGATCAGTATAAGAGATCAGTGTGTGCAGTGTTATAGTCTCCTATGGGATAATAATGATCAGTATAAGAGATCAGTGTGTGCAGTGTTATAGGTCCCTATGGGATAATAATGATCAGTATAAGAGATCAGTGTGTGCAGTGTTATAGGTCCCTATGGGACTTATAACATTGCAAAAAAAAAAAGTGAATAAAGATCATTTAACCCCTTCCCTAATAAAAGTTTGAGTCACCCCCCTTTTCCCATTAAAAAATAAAACAGTGTAAATAAAAATATACATATGTGGTATCACCGCGTGCGTAAATGTCCGAATTATAGAAATATATTGTTAATTATACCGCACGGTCAATGGCGTACGCGCAAAAAAATTCCAAATTCCAAAATAGTGCATTTTTGGTCACTTTGTATATCATGAAAAAATGAATAAAAAGCGATCAATAAGTCCTATCAATGCAAAAATGGTAGCGCTAAATACTTCAGATCAGGGCGCAAAAAATGTTATGATTTTTTCCAGAAGTCCGGAAAAATCCAACCGAAATAAGTAGGGGATCATTTTTACCATATGGACCTAAAGAATAAAGTTAAGGTGTCATTTTTACTGAAAAATGTACTTTGTAGAAACAGAAACCCCCAAAATTTACAAAATGGCGGGGGTTTTTTCAATTTTGTCTCACATTGATTTTTTTTCTGTTTCGCTGTAGATTTTTGGGTAAAATGATTGACGTCATTACAAAGTAGAATTGGTGGTGCAAAAAATAAGCAATCATATGGATTTTTAGGTGAAAAATTTAAAGAATTATGATTTTTTAAAGGTAAGGAGGAAAAAAAGAAAGTGCAAAAACTGAAAACCCCCGGGTCCTTAAGGGGTTAATCTGTTAATTCCTGGTTCATTCCACCTCTTCTGAGCATGCTCAGAAGAAAATAGAGGTGAAAAATGGAGTGAAATTAACGGGGACAAACGGGTACATTAAAGGGTAACCCCTTTTGTAACCCGTTTCCCATAGACTTCAATCTTAAATTTAAAAGACCCGTTTTTCACCCGTTATTTTTGATGGGAAAAAAAATTGTGCATGGAACGTCATTTGGCCGTCAAAAATAACGGGTTACAAACATAACTGGTGCAAACGGGTGATAAAGGACTGTAAAAAAAATGACATTGAGATCAATGGGATCCGTTTACCAAATTAGCAAACGAGTTGCATAACGGGCATTTTTGACAGGAGGAGGTGGCTGTGTGAACGAGCCCTTATCTATTGTTTTATTATTTTGTATACAGTTATCTATTATTTTATTAATTTTTATTAAATTATCTATAATTTTATAATTCATTTTTATACGATTATCTATTATTTTATTATTTATTTTTATACATATTTTTATACATATATATTGTTCACTCAATATTGTTCTATATGACTTTTTTTTTTAAATCACATTTATTTACCAGTGTCTGTATATGTAACAGACTTTGAGCGCCGCTTCTCTTTACAGAACCCAGAAGCCTCCTGTATAATGGCGCAATGGGAGGAGCTTGACTCGTTTATTACAATTCTCAGGTGTCTCTGATGTCACCATCTTTACTTTTTCTTTTAGTGACATCGAATTCTGGTGCTGGCAGCGACCTAAGAGCAATGGCGGTCTACGTGGTTATGGCGTTCACACTTCTACTCCTGTGGTGACCACTGTGACCCCGGACGTGTTATCTGCCCCCTAATGGTGAAGAGTCACGTTTACCCCACCCCTCCCTCATCACTGATCTCTGTGACCCCGGACGTGTTATCTGCCCCCTAATGGTGAAGAGTCACGTTTACCCCACCCCTCCCTCATCACTGATCTCTGTGACCCCCGGACGTGTTATCTGCCCCCTAATGGTGAAGAGTCACGTTTACCCCACCCCTCCCTCATCACTGATCTCTGTGACCCCCGGACGTGTTATCTGCCCCCTAATGGTGAAGAGTCACGTTTACCCCACCCCTCCCTCATCACTGATCTCTGTGACCCCCGGACGTGTTATCTGCCCCCTAATGGTGAAGATTCACGTTTACCCCACCCCTCCCTCATCACTGATCTCTGTGACCCCCGGACGTGTTATCTGCCCCCTAATGGTGAAGAGTCACGTTTACCCCACCCCTCCCTCATCACTGATCTCTGTGACCCCCGGACGTGTTATCTGCCCCCTAATGGTGAAGAGTCACGTTTACCCCACCCCTCCCTCATCACTGATCTCTGTGACCCCCGGACGTGTTATCTGCCCCCTAATGGTGAAGAGTCACGTTTACCCCACCCCTCCCTCATCACTGATCTCTGTGACCCCCGGACGTGTTATCTGCCCCCTAATGGTGAAGAGTCACGTTTACCCCACCCCTCCCTCATCACTGATCTCTGTGACCCCCGGACGTGTTATCTGCCCCCTAATGGTGAAGAGTCACGTTTACCCCACCCCTCCCTCATCACTGATCTCTGTGACCCCCGGACGTGTTATCTGCCCCCTAATGGTGAAGAGTCACGTTTACCCCACCCCTCCCTCATCACTGATCTCTGTGACCCCCGGACGTGTTATCTGCCCCCTAATGGTGAAGAGTCACGTTTACCCCACCCCTCCCTCATCACTGATCTCTGTGACCCCCGGACGTGTTATCTGCCCCCTAATGGTGAAGAGTCACGTTTACCCCACCCCTCCCTCATCACTGATCTCTGTGACCCCCGGACGTGTTATCTGCCCCCTAATGGTGAAGAGTCACGTTTACCCCACCCCTCCCTCATCACTGATCTCTGTGACCCCCGGACGTGTTATCTGCCCCCTAATGGTGAAGAGTCACGTTTACCCCACCCCTCCCTCATCACTGATCTCTGTGACCCCCGGACGTGTTATCTGCCCCCTAATGGTGAAGAGTCACGTTTACCCCACCCCTCCCTCATCACTGATCTCTGTGACGCCCGGACGTGTTATCTGCCCCCTAATGGTGAAGAGTCACGTTTACCCCACCCCTCCCTCATCACTGATCTCTGTGACCCCCGGACGTGTTATCTGCCCCCTAATGGTGAAGAGTCACGTTTACCCCACCCCTCCCTCATCACTGATCTCTGTGACCCCCGGACGTGTTATCTGCCCCCTAATGGTGAAGAGTCACGTTTACCCCACCCCTCCCTCATCACTGATCTCTGTGACCCCCGGACGTGTTATCTGCCCCCTAATGGTGAAGAGTCGCATCTGCACCCCCATTACTGATCCCGATCTCCTGTCCTCACCCCCAAACTCTGTATAACATGTGTAATAATAAAGTCATGTGACCCTGCACTGACAGATCAGATGGGGCAGCGCTGAGCGCTCAGTGTTATTATTGTGTCCTGACACCGGGAACAGGTCCAGACAAGCGTCAAATATGTGACGGGTGTGGGGTGTCTGACCCCCTCTAATCCCTGCCCCGCCCTGAGCATAACAAATAACAATCCCCTCACTAACAGGGAAGGATCACACCCCGACAGGTGCGAGCGCGGAGTCACAGACAGCATGCAAGGCGAGAGAAGTGATACTGTGCACCGCTCCATCATGGATGATCAGAGAAGTGATACTGTGCACCGCTCCATCATGGATGATCAGAGAAGTGATACTGTGCACCGCTCCATCATGGATGATCAGAGAAGTGATACTGTGCACCGCTCCATCATGGATGATCAGAGAAGTTGTACTTTGCACCGCTCCATCAAGGATGATCAGAGAAGTGATACTGTGCACCGCTCCATCAAGGATGATCAGAGAAGTTGTACTGAGCAGTCTCCATATATACAGGACAGGAGAAGTGGTACTGTGCAGTGTATATATACAGAATAGGAACAGATACTGAGAAACTCTTATTTTATATCAAAAGGAATACAAAACATAAACCAACATAACAACCATAACAATGATAATCAAATAAACTCAATACATAACAAATCATAATATCACAAACACAAACAAAATACCTTCTGGTCTAGGACAACACACACTACATACCTATATATACACACTACATATCTATATATACACACACCACCAACCTATATAACTACATACACCACATACCTATATATACACACCACAACACACAGAGCATATACCTATACAATTTTTTTTATATAATACATATATATATATATACACATAAACAATAATCAATAATAAACACAACAAACTAAGAATTTACTCATAATATCCCCCACCTTCCCTATAACCTACACAAAAATATACACAAAATATAAATCAAATATTATAACCTTATTCATAACACTCTTAATACTCATATACATATATACAACCCCTATAAAATACAGTCCCTATACATATATACAACCCCTATACAATATACAGTCCTTATACATATATACAACTCCTATACAATATACAGTCCTTATACATATACAACTCCCATACATATATACAGCCTTTATACATATACAACTCCTATACAATATACAGTCCTTATACATATACAACTCCCATACATATATACAGTCCTTATACATATACAACTCCCATACATATATACAGTCCTTATACATATACAACTCCTATACATATATACAGTCCTTATACATATACAACTCCCATACATATATACAGTTCTTATACATATACAACTCCTATACAATATACAGTCCTTATACATATATACAACTCCTATACAATATACAGTCCTTATACATATATACAACTCCTATACAATATACAGTCCTTATACATATACAACTCCTATACATATATACAGTCCTTATACATATACAACTCCTATACATATATACAGTCCTTATACACATACAATTCCTATACATATATACAGTCCTTATACATATACAACTCCTATACAATATATCGTCCTTATACATATACAACTCCCATACATATATACAGCCCTTATACATATACAACTCCCATACATATATACAGCCCTTATACATATACAACTCATATACATATATACAGTCCTTATACACATACAATTCCTATACAATATACAGTCCTTAGACATATACAACTCCCATACATATATACAGTCCTTATACATATACAACTCCTATACATATATACAGTCCTTATACACATACAATTCCTATACATATATACAGTCCTTATACATATACAACTCCCATACATATATACAGTCCTTATACATATACAACTCCTATACATATATACAGTCCTTATACATATACAACTCCTATACATATATACAGTCCTTATACATATACAACTCCTATACAATATACAGTCCTTATACATATACAACTCCTATACATATATACAGTCCTTATACATATACAACTCCTATACATATATACAGTCCTTATACATATACAACTCCTATACATATATACAGTCCTTATACATATACAACTCCTATACAATATACAGTCCTTATACATATACAACTCCTATACAATATACAGTCCTTATACATATACAACTCCTATACATATATACAGTCCTTATACATATACAACTCCTATACAATATACAGTCCTTATACATATACAACTCCTATACATATATACAGTCCTTATACATATACAACTCCTATACAATATACAGTCCTTATACATATACAACTCCTATACATATATACAGTCCTTATACATATACAACTCCTATACAATATACAGTCCTTATACATATACAACTCCTATACAATATACAGTCCTTATACATATACAACTCCTATACAATATACAGTCCTTATACATATACAACTCCTATACATATATACAGTCCTTATACATATACAACTCCTATACAATATACCGTCCTTATACATATACAACTCCTATACATATATACAGTCCTTATACATATACAACTCCTATACATATATACAGTCCTTATACATATACAACTCCTATACATATATACAGTCCTTATACATATACAACTCCTATACATATATACAGTACTTATACATATATACAAGTCCTATACAATATACAGTCCTTATACATATACAACTCCTATACAATATACCGTCCTTATACATATACAACTCCTATACAATATACAGTCCTTATACATATACAACTCCTATACAATATACAGTCCTTATACATATACAACTCCTATACAATATACAGTCCTTATACATATACAACTCCTATACAATATACAGTCCTTATACATATACAACTCCTATACATATATACAGTCCTTATACATATACAACCCCTATACAATATACAGTCCTTATACATATACAACTCCTATACATATATACAGTCCTTATACATATACAACTCCTATACATATATACAGTCCTTATACATATACAACCCCTATACAATATACCGTCCTTATACATATACAACTCCTATACAATATACAGTCCTTATACATATACAACCCCTATACAATATACAGTCCTTATACATATACAACTCCTATACATATATACAGTCCTTATACATATATACAACTCCTATACATATATACAGTCCTTATACATATACAACTCCTATACAATATACAGTCCTTATACATATACAACTCCTATACATATATACAACCCTTATACATATACAACTCCTATACAATATACAGTCCTTATACATATACAACTCCTATACATATATACCGTCCTTATACATATACAACTCCTATACAATATACAGTCCTTATACATATACAACTCCTATACATATATACAGTCCTTATACATATACAACTCCTATACAATATACAGTCCTTATACATATACAATTCCTATACAATATACAGTCCTTATACATATACAACTCCCATACATATATACAGCCCTTATACATATACAACTCCTATACATATATACAGCCCTTATACATATACAACTTCTATACATATATACAGTCCTTATACATATACAACTCCTATACATATATACAGTCCTTATACATATACAACCCCTATACAATATACAGTCCTTATACATATACAACTCCTATACATATATACAGTCCTTATACATATACAAATCCTATACATATATACAGTCCTTATACATATACAACTCCTATACATATATACAGTCCTTATACATATACAACCCCTATACATATATACAGTCCTTATACATATACAACTCCTATACATATATACAGTCCTTATACATATACAACTCCTATACAATATACAGTCCTTATACATATACAACTCCTATACAATATACAGTCCTTATACATATATACAACTGCTATACATATATACAGTCCTTATACATATACAACTCCTATACATATATACAGTCCTTATACATATACAACTCCTATACAATATACCGTCCTTATACATATACAACCCCTATACAATATACAGTCCTTATACATATACAACTCCCATACATATATACAGTCCTTATACATATACAACTCCTATACAATATACAGTCCTTATACATATACAACTCCTATACAATATACAGTCCTTATACATATACAACCCCTATACATATATACAGTCCTTATACATATACAACTCCTATACATATATACAGTCCTTATACATATACAACTCCTATACAATATACAGTCCTTATACATATACAACTCCTATACATATATACAGTCCTTATACATATACAACTCCTATACAATATACAGTCCTTATACATATCCAATTCCTATACATATATATACACCCCTATACATATCCAATTCCTATACAATATACAGTCCTTATACATATACAACTCCTATACAATATGCAGTCCTTATACATATACAATTCCTATACAATATACAGTCCTTATACATATCCAACTCCTATACATATATACAGTCCTTATACATATCCAACTCCTATACAATATACAGTCCTTATACATATACAACTCCTATACAATATACAGTCCTTATACATATACAACTCCTATACATATATACAGTCCTTATACATATACAACTCCTATACAATATACAGTCCTTATACATATATACAACTGCTATACATATATACAGTCCTTATACTTATATACAACTCCTATACATATATACAGTCCTTATACATATATACAAGTCCTATACATATATACAGTCCTTATACACATACAACTCCTATACAATATACAGTTCTTATACATATACAACTCCTATACAATATACCGTCCTTATACATGTACAACTCCTATACATATATACAGTCCTTATACATATATACAACTCCTATACATATATACAGTCCTTATACATATATACAACTCCTATACAATATACAGTCCTTATACATATACAACTCCTATACATATATACAGTCCTTATACATATATACAACTCCTATACATATATACAGTCCTTATACATATACAACTCCTATACATATATACAGTCCTCATACATATCCAATTCCTATACAATATACAGTCCTTATACATATGCAACTCCTATACATATATACAGTCCTTATACATATACAACTCCTATACATATATACAGTCCTTATACATATACAACTCCTATACAATATACAGTCCTTATACATATACAACTCCTATACATATATACAGTCCTTTTACATATACAACTCCTATACAATATACAGTCCTTATACATATATACAACTCCTATACATATATACAGTCCTTATACATATATACAAGTCCTATACAATATACAGTCCTTATACATATACAACTCCTGTACATATATACAGTCCTTATACATATATACAACTCCTATACATATATACAGTCCTTATACATATACAACTCCTATACATATATACAGTCCTTATACATATACAACTCCTATACATATATACAGTCCTTATACATATCCAATTCCTATACAATATACAGTCCTAATACATATACAACTCCTATACAATATACAGTCCTTATACATATACAACTCCTATACAATATACAGTCCTTATACATATACAACTCCTATACAATATACAGTCCTTATACATATATACAACTGCTATACATATATACAGTCCTTATACATATACAACTCCTATACATATATACAGTCCTTATACATATACAACTCCTATACAATATACAGTCCTTATACATATACAATTCCTATACATAAATACAGTCCTTATACATATACAACTCCTATACAATATACAGTCCTTATACATATACAACTCCTATACAATATACAGTCCTTATACATATACAACTCCTATACAATATACAGTCCTTATACATATACAACTCCTATACATATATACAGTCCTTATACATATACAACTCCTATACAATATACCGTCCTTATACATATACAACTCCTATACAATATACAGTCCTTATACATATACAACTCCTATACAATATACAGTCCTTATACATATACAACTCCTATACATATATACAGTCCTTATACATATACAACTCCTATACAATATACAGTCCTTATACATATATACAACTGCTATACATATATACAGTCCTTATACATATATACAACTCCTATACATATATACAGTCCTTATACATATACAACTCCTATACAATATACAGTCCTTATACATATACAACTCCTATACAATATACAGTCCTTATACATATACAACTCCTATACAATATACAGTCCTTATACATATACAACTCCTATACAATATACAGTCCTTATACATATACAACTCCTATACAATATACAGTCCTTATACATATACAACTCCTATACAATATACAGTCCTTATACATATACAACTCCTATACAATATACAGTCCTTATACATATACAACTCCTATACATATATACAGTCCTTATACATATATACAACTCCTATACAATGTACAGTCCTTATACATATACAACTCCTATACAATATACAGTCCTTATACATATACAACTCCTATACAATATACAGTCCTTATACATATACAACTCCTATACATATATACAACCCCTATACCATAACACCAACCCCTCAGGGCTCCGGTTCGATGTCTCTAGCCGCCTACATCTTTTCATCTTGAGAAAACAAAACAAAAATGTCTGGTGACGGCTTCAGCCCATCACCAGGGACGAGATTACTCGGTCAGGGAACCTTAAAAGTGAACCCCCTCCACAGGGAAGAGGCTGCAAATGCCCCCAACCTTTCATACTCCAAAGAACGAACCTTTACCAGGTCACCGGGAGTGTTCCTACAAACCTCGTCCATGGGGAGGATTTTCTGTCTCGTCGACACTAAACACCTCTCTTACCACGTGTGATACCTGACCACTACACTGACTATAAATGAAATGCACCGGTCCCAGACACCCAGATCTTTGAAAGCCCCATAAAGCCACCCAGCATAGGAAAGGGCAGCCAGCCGATGGAAAGTTCCCACCCTTTGATATACCTCTATATTAAAAGGGCACTGAAGCAGAAAGTGGTCCATGTCCACCAGCACACCCCCACACTCCTCCCGGGGACAACCCTTTTCATTGGAGTTCATCTACTTCAGTACTTCACCTACTTTGCCCCTTACATATAGCTTATCGTGGAAGCCTCGCCAGGCCAAGTCCCAATACTTCAAGGGCATCCTAGGTGAATTTAAAAGAGACAACCCAATCCCTTGATCCCGACCTGGGCAATTCTTGAGGGCCAGTGGTTTCTGGGAATGAGTCAGCAAGACCCTGTTATCGAGGATTTTCCTCGGCAGAGTTCTTACCTCCCACATCCCCAGCCCCCACCTCCTGATGACCTTCAGAACCAGTGCAGCATAAGTCAGGAGATGCCCGTTTGGCTTGTGAAAATCCTTCACTTGACCGCCTCTCTCCCATTCCTGGAAGAAATGCTGAAACCATCTCCTGCAAGAGACTAACCACAGAGGAGCCCTCTCTGTCCAGAGGTTTGATATATTGGTCTTTTAAAAGGTATTCACTAGGAATACCACCGGGTTGACCATACCCAACCCGCCTAGTCTCCTGGGGCGGTAAGTCCCCCCCCCTCTAAATTAGGTTCAGTCTGTTCCCCCACAACATTAGGAAGAACATACTGTAGACCCGGGCCCAGAGAGGTTCTGGCAAAAGGCTGACATTGCCCAAATAGATTAACAAGGGGAACAAGAAAGACCTGATCAAGAAGACCAACCTTTCCACTGTTCCACTCTTTTGGAGACATCTTCCAGTCTGCTTTCCCAATTTCGTGTGGGGTAATCCCCGGACCAAATTCGATGCCCAGAATTCTTGCAGATTTCTGGGGCACAGGGAGGGTGTCCGGGAGACAAATCTCAGGGTCTCCACCTCCCAACCAAAGACTTTTGCACTTGTCCCGGTAGAATTTAGACCCGGATGCCTCCGAGTAGCAATCACCTCCGACATCACCCACTCCGCCTCCCCTTAAGAAGAGACAAAAATGGAGACGTCATCAGCGTATGCCACTACCCTTAAGGCAGAATCCGGCACCGCCGTGTCCATCCTCACCCCCACCAATGGTCCCCGATCGATCCTTCGAAAGAAGGGGTCAATCGCGAACACATAAAGCAAAAGGTTTAACGGATAGCCTTGACGCACACCAGACTCCACCCCAAAAGGGCGGCCCATCCAACCGTTAACCAATGGAAAAGTCTCAGCCCCTGCATACAATGTTCTCATCCAATCCATGACCCCCCCTCCCCCCCCACCCCCCGGCAAACCGTATTTCAAAAGAGTGGACCAGAAATACTCATGATGAACTCGATCAAAAGCCTTTGCCTGGTCCAAGGACAGCAGAAACCCCTTCCAGTGACCAGCCCGACCCTGCTCGACGGCCTTGCAGACACCCAGCACCGCACTAAAATGGCTAAGACCGGGAACAGGGCAGTGATGGGACCCCAAAAGGAGCTGGGGTGCAAATTTCACCAAAGGCCTCACTTTGGACACCGGCATCTTGTCCCTGGCCTCCTCATCTGAGGAAAAGATGTCATCCCTGAGGACTTAGTACCGGTTAGGGCTATCTACCAGAGGGGAGCCAGTAGTTCCTTCCACTGGTACCTGGACAAGGGTGAGGGGGACTGAATGATCCCACTCCAAAGAAGGGGAATTTATTCTCCTTCCTCTTCTTCACCCTCTTTTTTCTAGCACCCGATTCTAGAAACTTATTCTTTAGCCACTCTTTGCTCTCCTCATCCATACTCTCTCCTAGAGATGAGGTAGCAGTGATGGCCCTTTTCCCCTCCTCCTCCTCTCTATCCAGTCTCCTGGCCTCCTCCTCCAGCTCACCATCCCTCAGGTCCTCAGCAGAATCCACCATCTCAGGGTCAGGTAAAGCTACCTCAGCTCCCTTTCCCTTTGGCGTGCCTCCAAACGCCTCAGCCTAGAAGGTGTCATTATTTTCTTCCTTGGACCCGTAGTCTCCCCGCCTCCGCCGGTACCCTCCCCAATGGAGTCAGCATCTCGGCTAACCCCAGCTGGAGATTCAACCGCATTGACAAAAGAGACCGGACAGCGGCTGAAGGGGTGACCGAGGTCACCACACAGGTGACAACGAATGTCTCCACAGGTTGCGGCGAGATGTCCTAACCCTCCACACAACGCGCACTTCTGGACCCAACATTGTGCACTGATGTGTGGCGGGTGACGGCACCTATGGCAGACCTTCGGCTGTCCTTGGTAAAAGACCAGAATCCTGCCCCTCCCCAGAAAAATCGTGGTGAGATCGTGGGTGACAGAATTACCTGAAACCTTCAGCTTGACCATGAAGGTCCAGGCCCCCGACCAGATACCAAATTCATCCCTATTATTCTGGGGAATGCTGACCACCTCTCCATAACGCCCAATCCAGGTCATGATGTCTATGCAAGAAAGAGATTTGTTACACGTGAATACTGTCACTTTCTAAATGTTATTCTGGCGAGAAATTGCCTGGACAGCAAAATCTCGCCACTTGGGTTCTATCTTTGCCAGCTCGTACCGAGACCAAAAGAGCTCGAGCCCTTCGGCCCAGACGAAACTGACATCGAAAAATGGGGCACCATGAGGATGTATCAGGGCAAAGATGTCACCTGCCCTGAAATCCATTTTGAGGAGGAGCTCTACCACCTTTGTCCTGTTTGGACAAATATCATTGCCCCTCCACCTAAGACGGACCACATTCCTCCTGGTGACCCCAGACCCGGCTGTGGGGAGTGACCATGACTCCTCTCCTTTGCTCTCGGAAGGCCCCGAGGCCGTGCCTCTCTATCCAAAAGGATAGTTTTACCTCTCTACCCTCTACAGTGATAGATTCATCCCCCCTCCGCAAGGCCTCCAGAAAGCGTCTCTGAAGGTCACTATTCCCAGGACCAGAGGGTGCAGGACTCTCATGTGGCCTACGTGACCTGGCAGCAACACAAGCACAACTCCTATTGGGCACTGCTGATGGACCAATCACTCTAGCATCACTACTACTCTCCACAGAATTCATACTCTCCCTCCTTCTCACACTCACATCCCCTCCATCCATCCTTTCATCATCCTTCCCATCCTCCCTCACTCCCTCTCCCCATTCATACCTCCATTCAGTCCTGGACCAGACCCCACAGACAGATCCCCCATATCTACAGTATGTACAATATTTACAGATGTGACCTTGGCGTCCTCGGGTGATCCTGACCAGTCTTGCTCCGCCGCAATAACAGACTCTGGCTGGTCAGGAACTCCCTCTGCTACAACGGCCACAGGAAAGTCCTTTGGGGCAGGAGGTCATCCAGATACAGGAACAGTCTTTGGTATTTTGTCCACAGGACCTCCCGTCCCCATTGGTTTGAGGACAGTCCCTTTCATTTTTTCAACAGCTTTAGTAGCCGCCATAGCCAGTCCAGCCTTGGCCGGTTTTAATATCCCTGTCGAGGCACCGCCTGCCCCAAACACAGATGAGGTTCCCCCACGAGACGCCTCTGCAGGCAACACCCCGACAGAAGACACACAATCTGCAGACCCCACTGAGGAGCCTGCTATGCCACTAGGCGCTCCATGGCACCGCTTATCTTCACCCTCGCTCCTACTCTCCGGCATCGGGACCAAAACTTTACCCCTGCACGCCTTGCCCTGGCCCGGTGCCGAAGAAAAGCAGCCTCCCGCTGGGCTGCTGACCTCACCATACATGTCCGGCTTCACAGCCGAAATCGCCCCAACACTCTTGCCACTACTACAAGCTGAAACAGTGTCACATGACTCTCCTGTAGGAACCTCTATACTCTTCCCACTGCTCTTCCCCTGCACAGATCCCACCGCAGGGCCCTGACTATGGGGAGCAGGGGAAAGGGGGGCATAAGAAAATGACACCGACTCACCCCTTTTCTTGTCACCTTTCCTCTTTCTCCTCCTTATCCGGTACAGGGTCTTCTCCGAACGTAAATCACTCCAAATGAACTAGAGACTCTATCTTCCTGATGACTGCCATGAGTCTTCCCCCGGGGTCACTGCTGTCCCCCTCCGAGCTCCTCCTGGCACTGAGGCTGGAGGTCCTTGTCCGGGGTGATAATTGGGTCCCCATCCTCCTCAGGGTCATTTAACCCCTTCATCCCCTCAAACCTCTCCTTGTTAAGGAGCTTCTCCATGAAGGGACCGCTGTTGGTCTGAATGTCCATTATTTTCTTTTCAATATTGTTTATTTCTGATTTAATCGTTGTAATATCCTTATTGGCCTCTTTGCATCTGCTCCTGGACTTGGTGTTTGCCCGCACTCGAGCGCATCTCAGCTCTGCACGCAATCTGCACAATTCTTTGCCATTCCTTTTAAATGCTTGTAGAAAATAAGCAATCCTTGAAGCAAAGTCACTGACAGACTCCTGGGGCCTCTGCACACCCCAGTCCTTCACATCTTCACCTGAAACCTCTCAGCTTAAGCCAGAAACTAGAGGGGGGCAGGAGAAACATTGCTGCTTCTCCCACCAGGTCTCCTCATATCCTGACCTCATATCCCAACCTCATATCCTGACCTCATATCTCATCCTCATATTTTGTCCTCATAACCTGTCCTCATATCCCAACCTCATATCCCATCCTCACATCCCAACCTAATATCCCATCCTCATATCCAGTCCTCATATCCCGACCTCATATCCCGACCTCATATCCCGTCCTCATATCCCGACCTCATATCTCAACCTTATATATTGTCCTCATATCCCAACTTCACATCCCATCGTCATATCCAGTCCTCATATCCCGACCTCATATCCCGTCCTCATATCCCATCCTTATATCTCGACCTCATATCTCAACCTTATATTCTGTCCTCATATCCCAACTTCATATCCCGTCCTCATATCCCAACCTCATATCTTATCCTCATATCCCGACCTCCTATTCTGACCTCATATCTCGTCCTCATATGCTGTTCTCATATCCTGCCCACATTCTATCAGATGTGGGAGCCCAGTGACAGGCGGTGTAGATGACTTCAGATGGTCCACCATGTCTATGTGCCTTCTCCATCCCCACATCAGTCCGATCAGGAACCATCTGTCAGGGAGCGGCCGTCTATAGACCAGGGTGAATCACTCAGGGTGGAGATACAATGGGGCTTTATGAGGGGAGGAGGTTATAAGGAGATAGGAGTGAAGCCGGTTCTATAAGCCCTCCGTCAGGTTGATGATCCTCTCTTGTCTGTAGGTGTCTTCACATACTGCATCTGTTTTTTTGTGGAGTTTCTCTCCTCATCCTGGTCTATCATTGTCCACCATCTCTCCTCATCCTAGTCTGTTATTATCCACGGACATCTCTCCTCATCCTATTCTATCATTGTCCACCGTCTTACCTCATCCTGGTCTATCATTGTCCACCATCTTACCTCATCCTGGTCTATCATTGTCCACCATCTTACCTCCCCTCCGCTCACCCTGAGCTGTGGAGGGGTCATCCAGAAGGCTTCAAGTCTATGAGAATCATGGGGCATCATCACCTGTGGACACTGCTGCTTGTTCTCTCCTCAGGTGGGTACCAAACATGGTGCTGGGTATGTTCTTCACCAGATGAGGTCCTAAGAGGTTAGCTGCCTTCTCAGCCTCTCATGGTGTCACCAGGTCCACCAGGTTATCTACTATATACAGTGCACTGTCCTCTATAGTGTTTAGTGCTTTACAGAGTTTAGTGTAATCTACAGAGATTGCTATTTACTATTCAACCCCTCTACAAGGTCATTAATAAATATATTAAATAGAACAGGACCCAAGACTGACCCCTTTGGTCCCCACTAGTAACAGTCACCCAATCAGAATAAGTACCATTAATAACCACCCTCTGTTTCCTATCATTGAGCCAGTTACTTACCCACTTACACACATTCTCCCCCATCCCCATCCTTCTCATATGCACCAATCTTTTATGTGGAACCGTTTCAGTCCTGGGTATAAATAGATCATGGAGAGATCTCTGTAATGTCCTGATATATTATATATATTATTAGGTCACCTCCTTGTTATATATACAGTCCTGGGTATAAATAGATCATGGAGAGATCTCTGTGCTGTCCTGATATATATATTATTAGGTCACCTCCTTGTTATATATACAGTCCTGGGTATAAATAGATCATGGAGAGATCTCTGTACTGTCCTGATATATTATTATATATATTATTAGGTCACCCCCTTGTTATATATACAGTCCTGGGTATAAATCGATCATGGAGAGATCTCTGTACTGTCCTGATATATTATATATATTATTAGGTCACCTCCTTGTTATATATACAGTCCTGGGTATAAATAGATCATGGAGAGATCTCTGTACTGTCCTGATATATTATTATATATATTATTAGTCACCTCCTTGTTATATATACAGTCCTGGGTATAAATCGATCATGGAGAGATCTCTGTACTGTCCTGATATATTATATATATTATTAGGTCACTTCCTTGTTATATATACAGTCCTGGGTATAAATAGATCATGGAGAGATCTCTGTACTGTTGTGATATATTATATATATTATTAGGTCACCCCCTTGTTATATATACAGTCCTGGGCATAAATAGATCATGGAGAGATCTCTGTACTGTCCTGATATATTATATATATTATTAGGTCACCTCCTTGTTATATATACAGTCCTGGGTATAAAGACCCTAAGTCCTTTTCCACGTCAGTCGTCCCAAGTGTTCTCCCATTTAATATATAAACCTGTCCTGTATTTTTCCTCCCCATGTGCATTACCTTACATTTATCAGTGTTATCTCATCTGCCACTTCTCAGCCCAACCTCCAACCTATGCAGATCCATTTGTAACAGTGCACTGTCCTCTATAGTGTTATCTACTATATACAGTGCACTGTCCTCTACTGTGTTATCTACTATACACAGTGCACTGTCCTCTATAGTGTTTACCACTTTACAGAGTTTCGTATCATCTACAAAGATTGCTACTTTACTATTCAACCCCTCTACAAGGTCATTAAAGGGGTTGTGCGCTGCCCTGCAATTCGGAGCTCGCTCACAGCGTCCGGAAGTTCATTACTCCGAACGCTGTGTGCGGGCTTCCGCGTTCGCAGCCGCCGGGCGTGATGTCACGCCTGGCCCCTTCGTGACGTCTTGCCCACCCCCTCGTGACGTCTCGTCCACCCCCTCAACTAAAGTCTATGGGAAGGGGGCGCAACTGATGTCACGCCCCCTTCCCATAGACTTTGGTAGAGGGGGCGGGCGTGACGTCACGAGGGGGCGGGCACGATGTCACGAGGGGCCGGGCGTGATGTCACACCCGGCGGCTGCGAACACGGAAGCCCGCACACAGCGTTCGGAGTAATGAACTTCCGGACGCTGCGAGCGGAGCTCCGAACTGCAGGGCAGCGCACAACCCCTTTAATAAATGTATTAAATAGAACAGGACCCAAGACTGACCCCTGTGGTCCCCACTAGTAACAGTCACCCAATTAGAATAAGTACCATTAATAACCACCCTCTGTTCCCTATCATTGAGCCAGTTACTTACCCACTTACACACATTCTCCCCCAGCCCAATCCTTCTAATTTTAAGCACCAATCTTTTATTTGGCACCATATCCAGATATACGACATCCAGCGATTGCCCCTGGTCTAGTCTGGAGCTCACCTCCTCATAAAAGCTGATCAGGTGACATGACCGATCCCTCATAAAGCCATGTGATATGGGGTCATACATTTATTTTTATCTAGTTATTCCAAAAAAACATCTCTTAGAAAACCCTCAAACAATTTACATACAACGGAGGTTAAACTAACAGGCCTATAATTCCCTGGGGTCACCTTTTGATCCCTTTTTAAATATTGGCACCACATTTGCCATGCGCCAGTCCTGGAGAACAGTCCCTGTTACTATAGAGTCCCTGAATATTAAAAATAGGGGTCTGTCTATTACATTGCTTAATTCCTTTAGAACACGGGGGTGAATGCCATCTGGACCTGGTGATTTGTCTATTTTATCTATCTAGAGGGAGCAGAAGAGTCTGCAGTAGGACAAGTGGATTTGGAGGAGGAGGACAATGGAGTCTGAAGGAGAACAGAGGTGTCTAAAAGGGACAGAGGAGTTTGGCAGAGGACAGAGGAGTTTGAGGGAGGAAGACAGAGGAGTCTGAAGGGAATAGAGGAAACTGGAGGAGAAGGGGACTGGTGGGTCTGGAGAGGACCGGGAAGTCTAAAAGAGGAGGACAGAGGGGTCTGGAAGGAACAGAGAAGTCTGGGAGGAGAGGACAGAGGATTCTAGAGGAGAGGATAGGGGAGTCTGGATAAGGACTGAGGAGTCTGGAGAAGGACAGAGGATTTTAGAGGAGAGGACAAAGGGGTCTGGAGGAGAGGGCAGAAGAGTCTGGAAAAGAAGGACAGGTGAGTCTGGAGAACAGAGGATTCTAGAGGAAAGGACAGAAGATTTTAGAGGAGAAGAAAAAGGAGTCTGGAGGAGGAGGACAGAAGAGTCTGGAGGAGGACAGAGAGGTTTGGAGGGGAGGACAGAAGAGTCTGGAGGGGGAAAGAGGGGTTTGGAGGGGATGACAGAAGAGTCTGGAGGAGGACAGAGGGGTTTGGAGGGGAGAACAGAGGAGTCTGGAGGAGAGGACAGAGGAGTCTGGAGGAGAGGACAGAGGAGTCTGGAGGAGAAGACAGAGGGCTCTGAAGGAGAGGACAAAGAGTTCTGGAGGAGAGGACATAGGATTCTGGAGGAGAGGACAGAAGTGTCTGGAGGAGAGTACAGGGGAGTCTGGAGGAGGAGGACAGAGGAGTCTGGAGGAGAGGACAAAGGATTCTACAGGAGAGGACAAAGGAGTCTGGAGGAGAGGACAGGGGAGTCTGGAGGAGAGGACAAATTATTCTAGAGAAGAGGACAGATGAGTCTGGAGGAGAAGAAAGAGGACAGATGATTCCAGAGGAGAGGACACAGGATTCTAGATAAGAGGACAGAGTAATCTGAAGCAGAGGACAGATGAGTCTGGAGGAAGACACAGAGGAGTCTGAGGGAGGACATAGGAGTTTGCAGGGGGCAGAGAAGTCTGGAGCTGGGGACATAGTGGTCTGGAGGGGACATAGGAATCTGGAAAAGGACAGATGAATCTGAAGGAGGGGAAAGAGGAATCTTGAGGAGGACAGAGAAGTCTGGAAGAGGAGGATAGAAGAGTCTTAAGGAGACAGAGTAGTCTGGTAAGAATAGACAAATCTCGTGGGAAGAGAGGAGTCTGGACAGAACAGAGGATTCTGTAGAGGAACAGTGGAGTCTGGGGAGGAGAGGACAGAGGAGTCTAGAGGGAGCAGAATAGTCTGCAGTCGGACAAATGGGTTTGGAGAAGGAGGACAGAGGAGTTTGGAGGGGACAAAGTAGTCTGGAATACAACAGAGGTGTCTAAAAGGAATCTGGAGGAGGACATAGGAATCTGGAGGGTGAGGACAGAAGAGTCTAAAGGGAATAGAGGAGACTGGAGGAGAAGGGGATAGATGGGTCTGGAAGGAAAAGAGAAGTCTGGAGGAGAAGAACAGAATGGGAAGGAGGAGGACAGAGGAGTCTGGAGAAGGATAGAGGGGCCTGGAGGAGGAGAACAGATGGGTCTGGAGGAGGAGGACAATGGAGTCTGGAGGAGGAGGACAGAGAAGTCTGGAGGAGGACAGAGGGATCTGGAGGAGGAGGAAAGAGTAGTCTGGAGTTAGGACAGAGGAGTCTGGAAGAGAACAGAGGAGTGTGGAGGAGGAGAGAGGAGTCTGGAGGAGGATAGAGGAGTCTTGAGGAAGGGACAGAGGAGTCTGTAGGAGGATAGAGGAGTCTTGAGGAAGGGACAGTGGAGTCTGGATGAGGAGGAGAGAGACATCTGGAGGAGAAGGACAGAGGAGTCTGGAGGAGGAGGACAGACGAGTCTGAATGAGGATAGAGGAGTCTGGAGGAGGGGACAGAGAAGACTGGAGGAGGGGACAGAGGAGTCTGGAGGAGGAGGACAGGGGAGTTTGGAGGAGGAGATGAGAGGAGTCTGGAGGAGGAGGACAGAGGAGTCTGGAGGGAGGAGGACAGAGGAGTCTGGAGGGAGGAGGACAGAGGAGTTATGCTCAGAAAATGACTTGAACAGAAGCAATAGGTGACCATATTTAGCCATTAGATTGAACGGGGTCTGTGCCAATCCCAAGGCCGATCTGTGAGAAACCGATTTCGAGCTTCTGCAAACGTATCTGTGGCATCAAACATAATGTGAAAGCCGCCAAATCCATCAGCTGAAGACTTTCTCTTTTGGGATTGGTTATGTCTCGAGGTGGGATATGTATTGGGATGGGTAATATTTTGGGGTGGATAATGTCTTGGGATGGGTAATGTCTTGGGATGGGTAATATTTTGGGGTGGATAATATCTTGGGATGGGTAATATTTTGGGGTGGATAATATCTTGGGATGGGTAATATCTTCGGGTGGGTAATGTCTTGTGTTAAGATATGTATTGGGATGGGTAATATTTTGGGGTGGATAATGTCTTGGGATGGGTAATATCTTGGGGTGAGTAATATCTTGGGGTAGGATATGTGTTGGGGTGGGTAATGTCTTGGGGTAAGATATGTATTGGGATGGGTAATGTCTTGGGATGGGTAATGTCTTGGGGTGGATAATATCTTGGGGTGGATTATATCTTAGGATGGGTAATATCTTGGGGTGGATAATATCTTGGGGTGGATAATATCTTGGTATGGGTAATATTTTAGTATTTGTTATGTCTTGGGGTGGGTAATATCTTGGGATGTGTAATGTATTGGGATGGGTAATATCTTGGGATTGGTTATGTCATGGGGTGGGTAATATCTTGGAAAGTATAATGTCTTGGGGTGGGTAATATTTTGGAATTGGTTATGTCTTGGGATGGGTAATATTTTGGCATTGGTTATGTCTTGGGGTGGGTAATATCTTGGGATGTGAAATGTATTGGGATGGGTAATGTCTTGGGATGGGTAATATGTTGGAGTGGGTGATGTCTTGAGGTGGGATATGTATTGGGATGGGTAATGTCTTGAGGTTGGATGTGTTTTGGGATGGGTAATGTCTTGAAGTGGGTAATATCTTGGGATGAGTAATATCTTGGGAAGGATATGTCTTGGGATGGGTAATATCTTTAGGTGGATAATGTCTTGGAGTGGGTAATATGTTAGGATGAGTAATATCTTGGGAAGGATATGTCTTGGGATGGGTAATATCTTGGGATGGGAAATCTCTTGAAGTGGGTAATGTCTTGGAGTGAGTAATATCTTGGAATGAGTAATATCTTGGGGGTAGGATATGTCTTGGGATGGGTAATATCTTGGGATGGGCGTTACGCCGAGCGCTCCGGGTCCCTGTTCCTCCCCAAAGCGCTCACGGCGTTCTCATGCATGCAGCACCCCGGTCAGACCCGCTGACCGGGAGCGCTGCTCTATTATCACCAGCGGGGATGCGATCCGTGTGGCGGGACGCGCCCGCCCGCGGGTCACATCCCAATCTCCTCACCTGCCCCATCCTCCTTCTGTCCCATCCCGGCACGCGCTCTAGGGCGCGCGCGCACCGGCTCTCTGACATTTAAAGGGCCAGTGCACCACTAATTGGTGCCTGGCACAATTAAGTGTAATCATTCCCTACACATAAAAACCCACTCCCCTTTCCTGTCCTTGCCGGATCTTGTTGCCCTAGTGCCCTGAGAAAGCGTTTTGTGTGAATCCCTAGCCTGTGTATCCAGACCCTTTGCCGTTGCCCCTGACTACGAACCTTTGCCGCCTGCCTTGACCTCTTGCTACGTCCGACCTTGCCTTCGCCTTGTCCTTGTGTACCACGCCTATCTCAGCTGACAGTGAGGTCAAGTCCCTATCAGGGGTTACGACCTGGGAGTTACCGCCGCAGCAAGTCCATCCCGCCTTGCGGCGGGCTCTGGTGAAAACCAGTAACTTCTTAGAACCGGTCCCCTGGTACGGCCCACGCTATCGCCTCACTGACACAGAGGATCCACTACCCGTATCCTACTCACATACCGGTCCGGTTCCTGACAATGGGTAATATCTTGGGGTGGGATATGTATCGGGATGGGTAATATCTTGGGGTAGGATATGTATCGGGATGGGTAATATCTTAGGGTAGGATATGTATCGGGATGGGTAATATCTTGGGGTAGGATATGTATCGGGATGGGTAATATCTTGGGGTAGGATATGTATCGGGATGGGTAATATATTGGGATGGGTAATATCTTGGGGTAGGATATGTATCAGGATGGGTAATATATTGGGATGGGTAATATCTTGGGGTAGGATATGTATCGGGATGGGTAATATCTTGGGATGGGTAATATCTTGGGGTAGGATATGTATCGAGATGGGTAATATATTGGGATGGGTAATATCTTGGGGTAGGATATGTATCGGGATGGGTAATATATTGGGATGGGTAATATCTTGGGGTAGGATATGTATCGGGATGGGTAATATCTTGGGGTGGGTAATATCTTGGGGTAGGATATGTATCGGGATGGGTAATATCTTGGGGTAGGATATGTATCGGGATGGGTAATATCTTGGGGTAGGATATGTATTGGGATGGGTAATATATTGGGATGGGTAATATCTTCGGGTAGGATATGTATCGGGATGGGTAATATATTGGGATGGGTAATATCTTGGGGTAGGATACGTATCTGGATGGGTAATATATTGGGATGGGTAATATCTTGGGGTAGGATATGTATCTGGATGGGTAATATATTGGGGTAGGATATGTATCGGGATGGGTAATATCTTGGGGTAGGATATGTTTCGGGAGGGGTAATATCTTGGGGTAGGATATGTATCGGGATGGGTAATATCTTGGGATGGGTAATATCTTGGGATGGGTAATATCTTGATGAGGGATCTGTTTTGGAGTGGGTAATATCTTGTAGTGGGTAATGTATTGAGGTGGGTAATGTCTTGGGATGGGTAATATTTTGGTATTGGTTATGTCTTGTGGTGGGTAAAATCTTGGGATGGATAATGTCTTGGGATGGTTAATATCATGGAGTGGGTAATGTCTTGAGGTGGGAAATGTATTAGGGTCGTCAATGTCTTGAGGTGGGATGTGTCTTGGGATGGGTAATATGTTGGGATTGGTAATGTGTTGGGGTGGGATGTGTATTGGGATTGGTAATATTTGGGGATTGGTTATGTATTGGGATGGGTAATATCTTGGGGTAGGATATGTATCTGGATGGGTAATATATTGGGGTAGGATATGTATCGGGATGGGTAATATCTTGGGGTAGGATATGTTTCGGGAGGGGTAATATCTTGGGGTAGGATATGTATCGGGATGGGTAATATCTTGGGATGGGTAATATCTTGGGATGGGTAATATCTTGATGAGGGATCTGTTTTGGAGTGGGTAATATCTTGTAGTGGGTAATGTATTGAGGTGGGTAATGTCTTGGGATGGGTAATATTTTGGTATTGGTTATGTCTTGTGGTGGGTAAAATCTTGGGATGGGTAATGTCTTGGGATGGTTAATATCATGGAGTGGGTAATGTCTTGAGGTGGGATATGTATTAGGGTCGTCAATGTCTTGAGGTGGGATGTGTCTTGGGATGGGTAATATGTTGGGATGGGTAATGTGTTCGGGTGGGATGTGTATTGGGATTGGTAATATTTGGGGATTGGTTATGTATTGGGATGGGTAATATCTTGAGATGGGCAATAACTTGAGATAGGCAATATTTTGAGAATGGTAATATCTTGGGAGGGATAACATTTTGAGATGGGTAATATCTTCGGATGAGTAAGGGATGGGAAAAATATCTTGAGATGGGTAATATTTTTGGATGAGTAACATCTTGGGATGGGCAATATCTTGGAGTAGAATATGTCATCAATCAGCTTACAACTTGTTCCACCACAATCCTGAATTTCTTCCATCTTTTAGTCAGAATTCCTTGAGAGATTTCCTTCTAGAATTACAATCAGCCGCCATTGGGTATTTATTGCTCATTGCTAATACTTTGAATGGCTCAAAAGAATGTTGTTCTGCTCTACTGTGTAATTCTTCAAGTAATGCTGCAATTAATGTGCAAATACATGTGTAATAATGCTCCATGTGTGATAGTAACAATGCTCCATGTGTGATAGTAACAATGCTCCATGTGTGATAGTAACAATGCTCCAACTTTGATAGTAACAATGCTCCATGTGTGATAGTAACAATGCTCCATGTGTGATAGTAACAATGCTCCATGTGTGATAGTAACAATGCTCCATCTCTGATAGTAACAATGTTCCATCTCTGATAGTAACAATGCTCCCTCTGTGATAGTAATAATGCTCCATCTCTGGTAGAAACAATGCTCCATCTCTGATAGTAACAATGCTCCCTCTGTGATAGTAATAATGCTCCATCTCTGGTAGTAACAATGCTCCATCTCTGATAGTAACAATGTTCCATCTGTGATAGTAACAATGCTTCATCTGTGACTGATAGTAACAATGCTCCATCTCTGATAGTAACAATGCTCCCTCTGTGATAGTAATAATGCTCCATCTCTGATAGTAATAATGCTCCAGCTGTGATAATAACAATGATCCATCTGTGACTGATCGTAATAATGCTCCATATGTGATATTAATAATGCTCCAGCTCTGATAGTAACAATGCTCCATCTCTGATAGTAACAATGCTTCATCTCTGATAGTAACAATGCTCCATCTCGGATAGTAACAATGCTCCATCTCTGATAGTAACAATGCTCCATCTCTGATAGTAACAATGCTTTATCTGTGACTGATAGTAATGATTCTCCATCTCTGATAGTAATGATTCTCCATCTCTGATAGTAACAATGCTCCAGCTCTGATAGTAACAATGCTTCATCTCTGATAGTAACAATGCTCCATCTCTGATAGTAACAATGCTTCATCTGTGACTGATAGTAATGATTCTCCATCTCTGATAGTAACAATGCTCCAGCTCTGATAGTAACAATGCTTCATCTCTGATAGTAACAATGCTTCATTTCTGATAGTAATGATTCTCCATCTCTGATAGTAACAATGCTCCATCTCTGATAATAACAATGCTCCATCTGTGACTGATAGTAACAATGCTCCATCTCTGATAATAACAATGCTCCATCTCTGATAATAACAATGCTCCATCTCTCATAGTAACAATGTTCCATCTCGGATAGTAACAATGCTCCATCTCTGATAGTAACAATGCTCCATCTCTGATAGTAACAATGCTTCATCTGTGACTGATAGTAATGATTCTCCATCTCTGATAGTAATGATTCTCCATCTCTGATAGTAACAATGCTCCAGCTCTGATAGTAACAATGCTTCATCTCTGATAGTAACAATGCTCCATCTCTGATAGTAACAATGCTTCATCTGTGACTGATAGTAATGATTCTCCATCTCTGATAGTAACAATGCTCCAGCTCTGATAGTAACAATGCTTCATCTCTGATAATAACAATGCTTCATCTCTGATAGTAACAATGCTTCATCTCTGATAGTAATGATTCTCCATCTCTGATAGTAACAATGCTTCATCTCTGATAGTAATGATTCTCCATCTCTGATAGTAACAATGCTCCAGCTCTGATAGTAACAATGCTTCATCTCTGATAATAACAATGCTTCATCTCTGATAGTAACAATGCTTCATCTCTGATAGTAATGATTCTCCATCTCTGATAGTAACAATGCTCCAGCTCTGATAGTAACAATGCTTAATCTCTGATAGTAACAATGCTCCATCTCTGATAGTAACAATGCTTCATCTCTGATAGTAATGATTCTCCATCTCTGATAATAACAATGCTCCATCTCTGATAATAACAATGCTCCATCTCTGATAGTAACAATGCTCCATCTGTGACTGATAGTAACAATGCTCCATCTCTGATAATAACAATGATTCATCTCTGATAGTAACAATGATTCATCTGTGACTGATAGTAATGATTCTCCATCTGTGACTGATAGTAACAATGCTCCATCTCTGGTAACAACAATGCTTCATCTCTGATAGTAACAATGATTCATCTGTGACTGATAGTAATGATTCTCCATCTCTGATAGTAACAATGCTCCATCTCTGTCACATGCCTTGTGTAGGTTGCTATTACTTGAAGTAACTGCTCTCTCTCTTGCAGGATTGGAGTCTGCACTCAGTGCTTCAGGTAAGGTCACCCTCCTCTCCACTCTCTACCCCCATATCATCTAACAGGTCGCTGATCGTTTGCTTCTTTTCTATAGCTTGTGGAAATCCAGTGACGTCCGACCGCATTGTGGGTGGACAGGATGCCTTCTATGGGGAGTGGCCTTGGCAGATAAGCCTGAGAAAGAATGGGTACCACATCTGTGGGGGAGTAATGATTGACACCCAGTGGGTGCTGAGCGCTGCCCACTGCTTCATCAAGTAAGAGGCGGCCATGGTGCCCAGTGGACGGTGTCTGGTGGTCTCCATGATGCTCCGCCCACACTCATTCTTTCCTCTTCTTCCTCCCACACCAGACCCTACTCCACCTCCGACTATACGGTGAATCTGGGAGCCTACCAGCTGGCAGTACCCACGGGCATCATGTCTGCCGTCAGCGCCATTTATATCCACCCAATATTTCAACGTGCCGGCTCCAGCGGTGACATCGCCCTCATCAAGCTCATGAACCCCGTGCAGTTTACAGATTATATTATGCCCATCTGTGTCCCCACCCAAGATGTCCAATTCCCCAGTAACCTGAACTGCTTCGTGACCGGCTGGGGATCGATCCAATCAGGAGGTAATGGGGACTTAGAGGATCATTGGGATTAGGATATGTTGGTTCCATCTTGGGGAACTGTTTCTTGACCCCTATCAGATTTACCATGATGGAGGTCAACGATATACATAGAACTATCTACTCAGGGGCTCCTTGGTACTCCTTTGTAACCCAGGATGCCCTATATAACCAGAGAGGAACATTTCATCTCTGATAGTAACAACTCTCCATCTGTGACTGATAGTAACAATGATTCATTTAATCTGTGACTGATATAATCAATGCTCCATCTGTGACTTATAGTAAAAATGCTCCATTTCTGATAGTAACAATGCTCCATCTGTGATAGTAACAATGTTCCATCTGTGATAGTAAAAATGCTCCATTTCTGATAGTAACAATGCTCCATCTCATGTGTGACTGATAGTAACAATGCTCCATCTCATGTGTGACTGATAGTAACAATGCTCCATTTCTGATAGTAACAATTATCCATCTGTGATAGTAACAATACTCCATCTGTGATAGTAACAATGCTCCATTTCTGATAGTAACAATTCTCCATCTGTGATAGTAACAATGCTCCATCTGTGATAGTAACAATGCTCCATCTGTGATAGTAACAATGCTCCATTTCTGATAGTAACAATTCTCCATCTGTGATAGTAACAATGCTCCATTTCTGATATTAATAATGCTACATCTCTGATAGTAACAATGTTCCATCTGTGATAGTAACAATGCTCCATCTCTGATAGTAACAATGCTCCATCTGTGATAGTAACAATGCTCCATCTGTGATAGTAACAATGCTCCATCTCTGATAGTAACAATGCTCCATCTGTGATAGTAACAATGCTCCATTTCTGATAGTAACAATTCTCCATCTGTGATAGTAACAATGCTCCATCTCTGATAGTAACAATGCTCCACCTGTGATAGTAACAATGCTCCATCTCTGATAGTAACAATGCTCCATTTCTGATAGTAACAATTCTCCATCTGTGATAGTAACAATGCTCCATTTCTGATAGTAACAATTCTCCATCTGTGATAGTAACAATGCTCCATTTCTGATATTAATAATGCTACATCTCTGATAGTAACAATGTTCCATCTGTGATAGTAACAATGCTCCATCTCTGATAGTAACAATGCTCCATCTGTGATAGTAACAATGCCCCATCTCTGATAGTAACAATGCTCCATCTGTGATAGTAACAATGCTCCATCTGTGATAGTAACAATGCTCCATCTGTGATAGTAACAATGCTCCATCTGTGATAGTAACAATGCTCCATCTTTGATAGTAACAATGCTCCATCTGTGATAGTAACAATTCTCCATCTGTGATAGTAACAATGCTTCATTTCTGATGGTAACAATTCTCCATCTGTGATAGTAACAATGCTTCATTTCTGATAGTAACAATTCTCCATCTGTGATAGTAACAATGCTCCATTTCTGATATTAATAATGCTACATCTCTGATAGTAACAATGTTCCATCTGTGATAGTAACAATGCTCCATCTCTGATAGTAACAATGCTCCATCTGTGATAGTAACAATTCTCCATCTGTGATAGTAACAATGCTCCATCTCTGATATTAATAATGCTACATCTCTGATAGTAACAATGTTCCATCTGTGATAGTAACAATGCTCCATCTCTGATAGTAACAATGCTCCATCTGTGATAGTAACAATTCTCCATCTGTGATAGTAACAATGCTCCATCTGTGATAGTAACAATGCTCCATCTCTGATAGTAACAATTCTCCATCTGTGATAGTAACAATGCTCCATCTGTGATAGTAACAATGCTCCATCTGTGATAGTAACAATGCTCCATCTGTGATAGTAACAATGCTCCACCTGTGATAGTAACAAATCTCCATCTGTGATAGTAACAATGCTCCATCTCTGATAGTAACAATGCTCCATCTGTGATAGTAACAATTCTCCATCTGTGATAGTAACAATGCTCCATTTCTGATATTAATAATGCTACATCTCTGATAGTAACAATTCTCCATCTGTGATAGTAACAATGCTCCATCTCTGATAGTAACAATGTTTCATCTGTGATAGTAACAATGCTCCATCTCTGATAGTAACAATGCTCCATCTGTGATAGTAACAATGCTCCATCTCTGATAGTAACAATGCTCCATTTCTGATAGTAACAATTCTCCATCTGTGATAGTAACAATGCTCCATTTCTGATAGTAACAATTCTCCATCTGTGATAGTAACAATGCTCCATTTCTGATATTAATAATGCTACATCTCTGATAGTAACAATTCTCCATCTGTGATAGTAACAATGCTCCATCTCTGATAGTAACATTGCTCCATCTGTGATAGTAACAATGCTCCATCTCTGATAGTAACAATGCTCCATCTGTGATAGTAACAATGCTCCATCTGTGATAGTAACAATGCTCCATCTGTGATAGTAACAATGCTCCATCTGTGATAGTAACAATGCTCCATCTTTGATAGTAACAATGCTCCATCTGTGATAGTAACAATTCTCCATCTGTGATAGTAACAATGCTTCATTTCTGATAGTAACAATTCTCCATCTGTGATAGTAACAATGCTTCATTTCTGATAGTAACAATTCTCCATCTGTGATAGTAACAATGCTCCATTTCTAATATTAATAATGCTACATCTCTGATAGTAACAATGTTCCATCTGTGATAGTAACAATGCTCCATCTCTGATAGTAACAATGCTCCATCTGTGATAGTAACAATTCTCCATCTGTGATAGTAACAATGCTCCATCTCTGATATTAATAATGCTACATCTCTGATAGTAACAATGTTCCATCTGTGATAGTAACAATGCTCCATCTCTGATAGTAACAATGCTCCATCTGTGATAGTAACAATTCTCCATCTGTGATAGTAACAATGCTCCATCTGTGATAGTAACAATGCTCCATCTCTGATAGTAACAATTCTCCATCTGTGATAGTAACAATGCTCCATCTGTGATAGTAACAATGCTCCATCTGTGATAGTAACAATGCTCCATCTGTGATAGTAACAATGCTCCACCTGTGATAGTAACAAATCTCCATCTGTGATAGTAACAATGCTCCATCTCTGATAGTAACAATGCTCAATCTGTGATAGTAACAATTCTCCATCTGTGATAGTAACAATGCTCCATTTCTGATATTAATAATGCTACATCTCTGATAGTAACAATTCTCCATCTGTGATAGTAACAATGCTCCATCTCTGATAGTAACAATGTTTCATCTGTGATAGTAACAATGCTCCCTCTGTGATAGTAACAATGCTCCATCTCTGATAGTAACAATGCTCCATCTGTGATAGTAACAATGCTCCATTTCTGATATTAACAATGCTACATCTCTGATAGTAACAATGCTCCATCTGTGATAGTAACAATGCTCCATTTCTGATAGTAACAATGATTCATTTAATTTGTGACTGATAGAATCAATCAGAGATTAGCGAACTTTTAAAAGATTTGGTTCAGTCCGAATTTATTTGCAGCAAATCTGTATTAAAAACAGCTATTTCTGGCCTACAGAGCCTCAATAAGGGTGTAGAGCACTTTGCTGTGTCCTTACAAGCATATGGAGTGTGCTGGGTTAGTGGAATAATACTGTTATTCAGTATGACATGCAGATTTCAGGAATCACTATTAGGCTCGGTTCAGACTACGGAATCTCCAGGCAGAAAATTTCCTCCCGGAGATTCCGAGTGCAGCCAGCGCCGGCTGAATCAGTCGGCGCTAGGACCGCACGGACACTGCAGTCTCCAATAGACTGCAATGTGTTCCACGCGGATTTCCACCTGAAGAAAGAGCACCGCCTTTCTTCAGGTGGAAATTTCTAAGTGGATTTTCAAAGCGGATTTTCCGCTTCACAAATTCCGAAGTGTGAATTTGTGAACGGGAAATCATTCACTACACTATACATTTTAGAAATCGGAATTTCCGCCTGCAATTTCAAAGCAAAATTGCAGGCGGAAATTCCGTAGTCTGAACCTAGCCTTAGAATCACTGCTGCAGAGCGTCTGGATGTAGCAGATTTTTTTTGTAAATTTTATTTTATTTGAATTTATTTACATTTTTTGATTACCCATTCTGGTGAGCATCGAGCTGGCGGTGCGCCACAAGGCGAGATACCACCTGTAGATACCCCGAGGCGAGATACCACCACTTGAAAAGGGAGGGACTGCAGTACCAGCAACTTGGACAGGAGCACATTCAACTTCTGTGCCATTGGATAAGTGGGTGCATAAAGCTAGAAGTGGCTGCAGTGAAAATGATCGTACTTGTATCTTACAATCGAGCTGGCGGTCCTCTGCCAGATAAGTTACCACCTGTTCCAGCCCCTGCCTCTCAGCACCTCCCTGGCTATGAAAGTGCGAATGTTTCATTTAATCAGTTATGGTTCATTGTTATCGCTCCAAGCTGTTTCATTGATTTCTTGTGATAATTCCACAGGTAATATGATGTCGACAACCATAGGGCCTCAGTCTTGAAAAGATTACATGGATTTTTTTACATTTAAATTTAAGATTTATATTAGATTCCCAAGTTCAATGTCCCAGTGTTTACTTTGAACTAGTACTGTATGACCACAAAACCCAAACTAACAAGGAGTCACATGATGGCACAATGACAGAGCCTAGAGGTGGCAGCAGCATGAGGAAACCATAATCTGGTAAAATGATGCAACCTGGAACTGGCAGCAGCACGAGGAGACCATATAGTGGCTGAATGACACAGCTTGGAGGTAGCTGAAACATGAGGACACCATATAGTAGCTGAATGACACAGCTTGGAGGTGGCTGAAGCATGAGGACACCATATAGTGGATGAATGACACAGTGTGGAGGTTTTGGCAGCATGAGGACACCATATAGTGACTGAATGACACAGCGTGGAGGTGTTGGCAGCATGAGGAGACCATATAGTGAATGAATGACACAGTGTGGAGGTGTTGGCAGCATGAGGACACCATATAGTGGCTGAATGACACAACACGGAGGTGTTGGCAGCATGAGGACACCATATAGTGGCTGAATGACACAGCTTGGAGGTCTTGGCAGCATGAGGAGACCATAATCTGGCAGAATGACACAGCCTGGAATTTGCAGCAGCAAGAAGAGACCATGGCGTGGCTGAATGACACAGCCTGCAGCTCGCGGCAACATGAGGGGACCATAGTGCCTCCCAATCCCTAAGATTAAGATTAATTTAAAAATTTAAATTTAAGATTTATAGTAGCTAGTGCTACCATGAAAATTTGTAGGTAATGTCCCAGGTTTAGCAGCATCAGTAAACCACATAGTGGCTGAATAACACAGCCTGGAGTTGGCTGAAGCATGAGGAGCCCATATAGTGGCTGAATGACACAGCCTGCAGCTTGCAGCAGCATGAGGAGACCATATAGTGGCTGAATGGCACAGCCTGGAGTGTGCGGCAGCATGAGGAGACCATAAAGTGGCTGAATGGCACAGCCTGGAGTTAGCGGAAGCATGAGGAGACAATATAGTGGCTGAATGAGACAGCCTGGAGTTGGCTGGAGCATGAGGAGACCATATAGTGGCTGAATGACACAGCCTGGAGTTGGCTGAAGCATGAGAAGAGACCATATGGTGGCAGAATGAGACAGCCTGGAGGTGGCCACAGCAGCATCAGGAGTCCTGAAAGTGACCCGGTGACAGAGTGGTGCGATGGGTGGTAATACCAGTACCTGGTGGTGAAGGTGGGTGAAAAAAGGTCTGATGCAGAGGAATGTCAGTAACTGGGGAGCAGCGCCTTAAATCTGTTTGGCACTATCCATATTTGGGAAGTGTTGGTGTAGCACCATGGTCAATCTACTCTGATACATCTGGCATTGGTGGGTTGAAATCCTGGCTTATCCATGCCAGACTAATCTTCACAAAGGTCAGTCTCTCCACATTTTTTGTGGACAGACAAGTTCGCCTTGGGGTGACTATGGCCCCGGCCGCACTAAACACCCTCTCTGATGGCACACTACTGGCCGGGCAGGACAGCTTTTCCAGGGAAAACTCTGCTAGTTGCAGCCACAAATCAAGTTTGGCCGCCCAGAAGTCCAGAGGATCTTCAAGGTGTGTTGGCATGGTCATGTCAAGGTATGCCACAGCCTGCTGGTCCAGGTCCTGCTCCAGGTCTACCTGCTGCTGATGAGTTGCTTCACTATGCGGGTGAAGAAAAGTACTCATCAACGACTGTAGACTCAGGCTGCTGCTGATGGAGCTGGTACTGCTCCGGCCACCCCAATCCTCCCCAGCAGCCATGGCAGTGGAAGGTGAGCGCAGAGGGCCCCCCCGAGTCAGACCTTCAAGAGGATGGACAATGGTGCCGATAGCCATCAGCCAACTGACTATGAAGGATGTCTCTGTAGTAGGTCAGTTTGTCCTCCCTCTCAGTGGGTGTAAAAAGGCCCCTATTTTGTGGCGGTAGTGACGGTCCAATAAGGTGGAGACCCAGAAGTCATCCCGCTGCCAAATGGTGACAATTCAGCAGTCACTAAGCAAGCAAGTGAGCATGCATCATGCCATCTGTACAAGTGACTCGGAGGGACTCCCTTCCTCCATCTCCACTGCATACTACCACGGTGTGTCTGGGTCCTCTGTCTCGCGTTCCTCTTAACCCTCTAGCTCCTCTGGCTGCTCCTCCTCTCCTGTCAGATGACAAGAGGCACCGCCCATCTAGTGAAACCTAAAATGTGCTCCACTGTGCCCCTCCTCCTCCAGTTCAGCCCCCACAGGGCTCATGTGGCCGTGAGATGTAGGTGCCATGTCTCCAGTGCCCTGACCAGCCATTGTTTCCAACACGAGTTGTGAAATTAAGTAGTGGAATGATGTTGTTAATCCCGTAATCTTGGCTACTTACATATAATGTGGCTTCCTCAAAGGGCCTCAGCAAACGGCAGGTGTCACGTTTGAGCCGCCACTGGTTGACACTGAAGTTACACAGGGGAGTCCCCCTATCTGCTTGGATCATCAAGAAATCAATGATGGCTTTTCGTTGTTCGTATAGTCGGTCCAACATATGGAGGGTGGAATTCCAACGTGTGGAAACGTCGCAAATCAGACTATGTTGTGGGATATAGTTCTGACGCTGCAGCTCAAGGAGGGTGTGCTTTGCGGTGTATGAGTGGCTGAAATGCATGCAATGTTTTCTTCCCATTGTTAGGATGTCTTGCAAATAGGGGGAACACTTCAGGAACCACATCACAACCAGATTGAACACGTGTGCCATGCAGGGCGCATTGCTCAGCCTTCCCATGGTTCCCATTTCCAGTTTTCGTGGAGTAAATTATGCTCCGATTTTTTTATGAATGACATTTAGCAGTTCCTCCCCTGTGTGACTCCATTTGCCAAGGCAAACCATGTGAAAAACAGTGTGACACCGCTCTGCCCTACACACATGGTACAATGAAGGGCCACTGAGATTTGTACGTGCAGTGGAGGCTGAGGACATGTTGAAGGATGAGGAGGTGGAGTCACACACTGTACGTGACCTGTCCAAGTTGGGGTTGTGGTTGTGCAGGAACCACATTCACCTACTGAGCCGTAAAAGACATGTATTGTCCCTGACCGTAGTTACAGCTCCAGACGTCGGTGCTGCCGTGCACTTTTGCACACACTGAAAGGCTCAAGGCTCTGGACCACCTTCTCTTCCACAAAATTGTACAGGGCTGGTACTGCCTTCTTCGCAAAGAAAATACGGCTTGGCACTCTCCCCCTCACCTCGGCACAAGCCATCAATTCTCTGAAAGGTGCAGAGTCCACCAGTTGAAAAGGGAGGGACTGCAACACCAGCAACTTGGACAGGAGCACATTAAGCTTCTGCGCCATTGGAAAAGTGGGAGCATACTGTTGTCTCTTGGACATGGCTTCGCCGATGGATTGCTGGCAGAATGACTGACTAAAGTAGGAGGAGCATCTGGAGTGACAGAGGGAGGGTATAACTGAAAAGAAAAGGAAAAGAGGCGCCCTCCTAGTGTGATACCATCGGTGTATAGCGGGCACGTGCGGGTTAATGCACCTTACCGTAGCGGGTTGTGCTGCGGGCACAACACCTTTGTCTGCCTATAGAATCGCACGGAGCCGTTGATGTTCCGAGTCAGAGATACCAGCGTTCAGCGGTGTTAGGTAGGTGTCTGCCTCTGCATCCTTAACCGTGTCTGGCAGGTCCAGTTAGACGTATGGAAATTGGGAGAAAAAATAAGATGAGATACGGCGCCTCCTCCGGTGTGGTTGGTATGGTGATTAGGAAATAAAGATTATAAAAACTCTTTTTTATAAAATCCCCTTACCAACCACACCGGAGGAGGCGCCGTATCTCATCCTATTTTTTTCACCCAATTTTCAGAAGGAGGGTATGACACACAGCTCCCTTCGGCTGAGGTGGTGGAGTCTTGGCTGGATGAAGGAGGGAGCGGATGGCCACTGGGTGATGCAGCAGGCTGGACCACTACATCGGAGCCACAGTTCTCCCAGGCCGATTTATGGTGGCGAAGCATGTGTTGACGCAGGGCCGTGATGCCAACATTGGGACCGACCACGCTTCACCTTCTGCTGACACATTTTGCATGTGGCTATGTTGACCTCCTCTGGATGCTTTATGAAAAACTGCCACACCGCCGAGTAGCTGATTTTCCCACCAACAGTCCGCACTAATTGACTGCTACTGCTGCCATCTCCAGGAACCCCTGTTCCACTACCTCCCGGAAAGGTAGGCTGCCGCGAAGCAGGTGGTCTCCTCCAAGCATGTTTTGTTCCAGAATTTCCACTTCTGCCACCATGCTGACTGCCAACTATGCTACAACCTTGACGGCTCAGCTGCTGCCTCACGTGCATCCTGCAACTCTCTTCTCCTGATGATGATGAAGCCCCTTCTGCACCCGGCTCCCTCATCAGCTTCATCATCATTGAGTTTTGTCTGCACATCACTAATGTCCTCATTAGGTTCCTCAACAGTATCTGCTTCAGGACCCTGAACCCTGGCAACACCACCTCCCACGTCACTCTCCACATCACTACTTGCTCGCCTAGCGGCGCATGTCTCCTCCACTTCTTGGCTGTCCAGTAGCTGCTGACTGTCCTCTATTAGATCGTCCTCACTGAATAGTGGAGCTGAACCCACAGCATAACATACTTCTGTAGGAGAGGGAACAGCATAGGACAAAGGCAATGGGAGGACAGGGACTGCTCCCGGGCGATGCCAACTGAGGGTTGTGTCTGAGGAACCCACCGACTGTTGACTGGAGATGTCAGATGTCACTTGTGATGAAGTGGATGACCGTGTTAACCAATAGATAAAAGCAGATGGGTTGCTGGTCGAGACACGGAGATCAGACCTCTCGCTGCGACTCCTGCTGCCACTTGCCCCTAGTCTGCTGCAACCTCTGCCTGATGAATTTAGGCCTCTGCCACTCCTCTGTGCATGTCCTGGCACTTTTCTGCCTGACATACTTAGTGAGTATATGAGGGGAGTACAATACGCTTCACCACACTGAAAACAGTATTTTTCTGGAACAGCAGCAGGTGTGTACTTTTGCCTGGCCTTTCACATTATCTAGGCCCTTGACAGATTAACAGGTACAAAATAGTACACTACTTAGATGTAGGTATGTGGTATGCACTGATGAGGGCAGAAAAATGCTCTACAGTACACTTAAAGTATTTGAGTACAACACCAGCCGGTGAGTACTTTTGACTGGACTTTCACAGTATCTAGGCCCTTGACAGATTAACAGGTACAAAATAGTACACTACTGTTACGCCGAGCGCTCCGGGTCCCCGCTCCTCCCGGAGCGCACGCAGCGTCCTCTCATTCGCAGCGCCCCGGTCAGACCTGCTGACCGGGTGCGCTGCGATATTACTCCCAGCCGGGATGCGATTCGCGACGCGGGATGCGCCCACTCGCGATGCGCTTCCCGGCTCCCGTACCTGACCCGTTCCCCGTCTGTGTTGTCCCGGCGCGGGCGGCCCCGCTCCTTAGGGCACGCGCGCGCCGGGTCTCTGCAATTTAAAGGGCCACTGCGCCACTGATTGGTGCAGCAGGCCTAATCAGTGTCATCACCTGTGCACTCCCTACTTATACCTCACTTCCCCTGCACTCCCTCGCCGGATCTTGTTGCCATTGTGCCAGTGAAAGCGTTTCCTTGTGTGTTCCTAGCCTGTGTTCCAGACCTCCTGCCGTTGCCCCTGACTACGATCCTTGCTGCCTGCCCTGACCTTCTGCTACGTCCAACCTTGCTCTTGTCTACTCCCTTGTACCGCGCTTATCTCAGCAGTCAGAGAGGTTGAGCCGTTGCTGGTGGATACGACCTGGTTGCTACCGCCGCTGCAAGACCATCCCGCTTTGCGGTGGGCTCTGGTGAATACCAGTAGCAAGTTAGAACCGGTCAACCAACACGGTCCACGCCAATCCCTCTCTGGCACAGAGGATCCACCTCCAGCCAGCCGAATCGTGACAACTACTTAGATATAGGTATGTGGTATGCACTTATGAGGGCAGAAAAATGTGCTAAAGTACACTTAAAAAAACGTATTGGAGTAAAACACCAGCCGGTGATTACTTTTGCCTGGACTTATGAGGGCAGAAAAATGTGCTACAGTATTTTTGCACAACACCAGCAGTACCCAACATGTATCATGGTTGAGATGTATCATGGATGAGATGTATCATGGATGAGATTTATTATGGTTGAGATGTATCTTGGTTTAGATGTATGATGGTTGAGATGTATCTTGGTTTAGATGTATCGTGGTTGAGATGTATCGTGGTTGAGATGTATCGTGGTTGAGATGTATCGTGGTTGAGAAGTATCGTGGATGAGATGTATCGTGGATGAGATGTATAGTGGTTGAGATGTATAGTGGTTGAGATGTATCATGGATGAGATGTATCATGGATGAGATGTATCATGGATGAGATTTATTATGGTTGAGATGTATCATGGTTGATATGTATTATGGTTGAGATGTATGATGGTTGAGATGTATCTTGGTTTAGATGTATCGTGGTTGAGATGTATCGTGGTTGAGATGTATCGTGGTTGAGAAGTATCGTGGATGAGATGTATCGTGGATGAGATGTATAGTGGTTGAGATGTATAGTGGTTGAGATGTATCATGGATGAGATGTATCATGGATGAGATGTATCACGAATGAGATTTATTATGGTTGAGATGTATCATGGTTGATATGTATTATGGTTGAGATGTATGATGGTTGAGATGTATCGTGGTTGAGATGTATCGTGGTTGAGATGTATCGTGGTTGAGATGTATTTTAATGAGATGTATCATGGTTGAGATGTATACGGGTTGAGATGTATCATGGATGAGATGTACAGTGGTTGAGACGTTGTTACGCCGAGCGCTCCGGGTCCCTGCTCCTCCCCGGAGCGCTCGCGGCGTCCCTCTCTCTGCAGCGCCCCGGTCAGACCCGCTGACCGGGAGCGCTGCACTGACATTGCCAGCGGGGATGCGATTCGCATAGCGGGACGCGCCCGCTCGCGAATCGCATCCCAAGTCACTCACCTGTCCCGGTCCCCGGCTGTCACGTCCTGGCGCGCGCGGCTCCGCTCCTTAGGGCACGCGCGCGCCAGCTCTCTAAGATTTAAAGGGCCAGTGTACCAGTGATTGGTGCCTGGCCCAATCAGCCTAATTAGCTTCCACCTGCTCCCTGTCCATATTACCTCACTTCCCTGCACTCCCTTGCCGGATCTTGTTGCCTTGTGCCAGTGAAAGCGTTTAGTGTTGTCCAAAGCCTGTGTTCCAGATCTCCTGCTATCCTTACTGACTACGAACCTTGCCGCCTGCCCCGACCTTCTGCTACGTCTGACCTTGCCTCTGCCTAGTCCTTCTGTCCCACGCCTTCTCAGCAGTCAGCGAGGTTGAGCCGTTGCCGGTGGATACGACCTGGTTGCTACCGCCGCAGCAAGACCATCCCGCTTTGCGGCGGGCTCTGGTGAAACCCAGTAGCAACCCTAGAACCGGTTCACCGACACGGTCCACACCAATCCCTCGCTGACACAGAGGATCCACATCCAGCCTGCAGAATCGTAACAGTAGATCCGGCCATGGATCCAGCGGGGGGGCCGCTGCCAAATCTCGCTGACCTACCCACGGTGGTCGCCCAGCAATCGCAGCAAATTGCCCAACAAGGACAGCAGCTGTCGCAGTTGACCGCCACGTTACAGCAACTTCTGCCACTGCTACAGCAGCAACCATATCCTCCGCCAGCTCCTGCACCTCCTCCGCAGCGAGTGGCCGCTCCTAGCCTCCGCTTGTCCCTGCCGGACAAATTTGATGGGGACTCCCGACTCTGCCATGGCTTCTTGTCTCAATGTTTCCTGCATATGGAGATGTTGTCGGACCAATTTCCTACAGAACGGTCTATGGTGGCATTCGTAGTGAGTCTTCTGTCTGGAAAGGCCTTGTCTTGGGCCACACCGCTCTGGGACCGCAATGATCCTGCCACAGCCACTGTCCAGTCCTTCTTCGCTGAAGTCCGTAGTGTCTTCGAGGAACCAGCCCGAGCTTCTTCTGCCGAGACTGCCCTGCTGAACCTGGTCCAGGGTAATTCTTCAGTAGGCGAGTACTCCATCCAATTTTGTACTCTCGCTTCCGAATTATCTTGGAATAACGAGGCTCTCTGCGCGACCTTTAAAAAAGGCCTATCCAGTAACATCAAGGATGTGCTGGCCACACGAGAGATTCCTGCCAACCTGCAAGAACTTATCCATTTGGCCACCCGCATTGACATGCGTTTTTCTGAGAGACACCAGGAGCTATGCCAGGAAAAAGACCTTGATCTCTGGGCACCTCTCTCACAGTATCCTTTGCAATCTACCCCTGTGCCTCCCACCGAGGAGGCTATGCAAGTGGATCGGTCTCGCCTGACCCATGAAGAGAGGACTCGCCATAGGAATAACAATTTATGTCTGTACTGCGCTAGTACCGAACACTTCTTGGTGGATTGCCCTTTTCGCCCTCCACGTCTGGGAAACGCATGCACGCACCCAGCTCACGTGGGTGTGGCGTCTCTTGGTACGAAGTCTGCTTCTCCACGTCTCACTGTGCCCGTGCGGATTTCTCCTTCTGCCAACTCCTCCTTCTCAGCCGCGGCCTTCTTGGACTCTGGTTCTTCTGGAAATTTTATTCTGGCCTCTTTGGTTAATAAGTTCTGCATCCCGGTGACCCGTCTCGTCAAGCCGCTCTACATTTCCTCGGTCAACGGAGTTAAATTGGACTGCACCGTGCGTTACCGCACAGAACCCCTGCTCATGAGTATTGGACGGCATCACGAAAAAATTTTACTTTTTGTTTTGCCCAACTGCACCTCTGAAGTCCTCCTTGGTCTGTCATGGCTCCAACACCACTCTCCTACCCTTGATTGGACCACCGGGGAGATCAAGAGCTGGGGGGCTTCTTGCCATAAAAAATGCCTCACGTCTGCTCCCAGTCCCGTCAGTCAAACCTCAGTGTCTCCTCCTTTACCTGGTCTCCCCAAGGCCTATCTGGACTATGCTGTGTCTCCTCCTCATAGCCGCCGTCCTAGTAACACTTTGCCCCGTGCCCAGCTTCACCCTCTTCCCCCCTCCCCACTCCCACGCCTTCTGGTTTGCCCGCTGTTGATGAGGTTTCCCGGGACTTCTCCACCATCTGGAAAGAGACTCAAAAATCCCTCATACAGGCCTCATCCCGGATGAAGAAACATCCCGACAAAAAGAGGGGGAGACCTAAGGGTGGGGGGTACTGTTACGCCGAGCGCTCCGGGTCCCTGCTCCTCCCCGGAGCGCTCGCGGCGTCCCTCTCTCTGCAGCGCCCCGGTCAGACCCGCTGACCGGGAGCGCTGCACTGACATTGCTGGTGGGGATGCGATTCGCATAGCGGGACGCGCCCGCTCACGAATCGCATCCCAAGTCACTCACCTGTCCAGGTCCCCGGCTATCACATCCTGGCACGCGCGCGCCAGCTCTCTAAGATTTAAAGGGCCAGTGCACCAGTGATTGGTGCCTGGCCCAATCAGCCTAATTAGCTTCCACCTGCTCCCTGTCCATATTACCTCACTTCCCCTGCACTTCCTTGCCGGATCTTGTTGCTTTGTGCCAGTGAAAGTGTTTAGTGTTGTCCAAAGCCTGTGTTCCAGATCTCCTGCTATCCTTATTGACTACGAACCTTGCCGCCTGCCCCGACCTTCTGCTACGTCTGACCTTGCCTCTGCCTAGTCCTTCTGTCCCACGCCTTCTCAGCAGTCAGCGAGGTTGAGCCGTTGCCGGTGGACACGACCTGGTTGCTACCGCCGCAGCAAGACCATCCCGCTTTGCGGCGGGCTCTGGTGAAAACCAGTAGCAACCCTAGAACCGGTCCACCCACACGGTCCACGCCAATCCCTCGCTGACACAGAGGATCCACATCCAGCCTGCAGAATCGTAACAGATGTATTATGGTTGAGATGTATTATGGATGAGATGTATTATGGATGAGATGTATTATGGATGAGATGTATGATGGTTGAGATGTATGATGGTTGAGATGTATTGTGGTTGAGATGTATTGTGGTTTAGATATATTATGGTTCAGATGTATTATTAATGAGATGTATTATGGATGAGATGTATCGAGGTTGCGATGTATCATGGTTGAGATGTATGATGGTTGAGATGTATCGTGGTTGAGATGTATCGTAGTTGAGATGTATTATTAATGAGATATATTATGGTTGAGGTGTATCGTGGTTGAGATGTATTGTGGTTGAGATGTATTGTGGTTTAGATATATTATGGTTCAGATGTATTATGAATGAGATGTATTATGGATGAGATGTATCGTGGTTGCGATGTATCATGGTTGAGATGTATGATGGTTGAGATGTATCGTGGTTGAGATGTATCGTGGTTGAGATGTATTATTAATGAGATATATTATGGTTGAGGTGTATCGTGGTTGAGATGTATTGTGGTTGAGATGTATTGTGGTTTAGATATATTATGGTTCAGATGTATTATGAATGAGATGTATTATGGTTGAGATGTATTGTGGTTTAGATATATTATGGTTGAGATGTATTATGAATGAGATGTATGATGGTTGAGATGTATTGTGGTTGAGATGTATTATGGTTGAGATGTATCGTGGTTGAGATGTATTATGGTTGAGATGTATTATGGATGACATGTATTATGGTTGAGATGTATCGTGGTTGAGCTGTATTATGGATGACATGTATTATTAATGAGATATATTATGGTTGAGATGTATTGTGGTTGAGATGTATTATTAATGAGATATATTATGGTTGAGATGTATCGTGGTTGAGATGTATTATTAATGAGATATATTATGGTTGAGATTTATCGTGGTTGAGATGTATCGTGGTTGAGATGTATTATGGATGACATGTATTATGGTTGAGATGTATCGTGGTTGAGATGTATTATGGATGACATGTATTATTAATGAGATGTATTATGGTTGAGATGTATTGTGGTTGAGATGTATTATTAATGAGATATATTATGGTTGAGATGTATCGTGGTTGAGATGTATTATTAATGAGATATATTATGGTTGAGATGTATCGTGGTTGAGATGTATGATGGTTTAGATGTATCGTGGTTGAGATGTATTATGGATGACATGTATTATTAATGAGATGTATGATGGTTTAGATGTATCGTGGTTGAGATGTATTATGGATGACATGTATTATTAATGAGATGTATTATGGATGACATGTATTATTAATGAGATGTATTATGATTGAGATGTATCGTGGTTGAGATGTATCATGATTTAGATGTATTATGGATGAGATGTATCATGGTTGATATATATGATGTTTGAGATGTATCATGTGGACTGGGTCACGGACATCCTGAACTCTAACAAGAATTCTATGTTTTTCAGTAAGTCTCCCATCACCTCAGACTCTACAGAAGGCCCAGGTGCCCGTCATAGACCGTGCAGAGTGTGACACCATGTACCACATCAATAACCCAACAATTGCCGCCAATACAACCCTAATTCAGTGGGACATGCTCTGCGCAGGATACAAGGATGGTCAGAAGGACGCCTGCCAGGTAACCATCAGCTCAGCACATATAGAAGATGTGGACCACCAAGGTCAGATAAGATGTGGACCACCAAGGTCATATAAGATGTGGACCATCAAGGTCAGATACGATGTGGACCACCAAGGTCATATAAGATGTGGACCATCAAGGTCAGATAAGATGTGGACCACCAAGGTCAGATAAGATGTGGACCACCAAGGTCAGATAAGATGTGAACCATCAAGGTCAGATAAGATGTGGACCACCGAAGTCAGATAAGATGTGGACCACCATGGTCATATAAGATGTGGACCACCAAGGTCAGATAAGATGTGGACCACCAAGGTCAGATAAGATGTGGACCACCAAGGTCAGATAAGATGTGGACCACCAAGGTCAGATAAGATGTGGACCACCAAGGTCAGATAAGATGTGGACCACCAAGGTCATATAAGATGTGGACCACCAAGGTCAGATAAGATGTGGACCACCAAGGTCATATAAGATGTGGACCACCAAGGTCATATAAGATGTGGACCACCAAGGTCATATAAGATGTGGACCACCAAGGTCAGATAAGATGTGGACCACCAAGGTCAGATAAAATGTGGACCACCAAGGTCATATAAGATGTGGACCACCAAGGTCATATAAGATGTGGACCACCAAGGTCAGATAAGATGTCGACCGTCAAGGTCATATAAGATGTGGACCACCAAGGTCATATAAGATGTGGACCACCAAGGTCAGATAAGATGTCGACCGTCAAGGTCATATAAGATGTGGACCACTAAGGTCATATAAGATGTGAACCATCAAGGTCAGATAAGATGTGAACCATCAAGGTCAGATAAGATGTGAACCATCAAGGTCAGATAAGATGTGGACCACCAAGGTCAGATAAGATGTGAACCATCAAGGTCAGATAAGATGTGGACCACCAAGGTCAGATAAGATGTGGACCACCAACCTGCACATATACCTCAACTGCCCCATAACTGCCCACTGCACCCTGCACATATACCTCAACTACCCCATAACTGCCCATATGTCGTAGAGCCTCAGTGCACAGAGTCGAGGGGATGTCAGAGCTGAGGGTGTGTCACCTGCTGTGTGAGCCGGGGGGTGTAATAGAGCCTCAGTACATCGGAGTAATACTGTGAGGTCATCCATGTAATACTGTGAGGTCATCCATGTAATACTGTGAGGTCATCCAGGTAATAATGTGAGGTCATCGGAGTAATACTGTGAGGTCATCCAGGTAATACTGTGAGGTCATCCAAGTAATACTGTGAGGTCATCGGAGTAATACTGTGAGGTCATCCAGGTAATACTGTGAGGTCATCCATGTAATACTGTGAGGTCATCGGAGTAATACTGTGAGGTCATCGGAGTAATACTGTGAGGTCATCCAGGTAATACTGTGAGGTCATCCAGGTAATACTGTGAGGTCATCCATGTAATACTGTGAGGTCATCGGAGTAATACTGTGAGGTCATCGGAGTAATACTGTGAGGTCATCCATGTAATACTGTGAGGTCATCCATGTAATACTGTGAGGTCATCCAGGTAATAATGTGAGGTCACCCAAGTAATACCCTGAGGTCATCCATGTAATACCCTGAGGTCATCCATGTAATATCCTAAGGTCATCCGTGTAATACTGTGAGGTCATCCATGTAATACTGTGAGGTCATCCATGTAATACCTTGAGGTCATCCGTGTAATACCCTGAGGTCATCCATGTAATACCCTGAGGTCATTCGTGTAATACCCTGGAGGTCATCCATGTAATACCCTGAGGTCTTCCGTGTAATACCCTGGAGGTCATCCATGTAATACCCTGAGGTCATCCATGTAATACTGTGAGGTCATCCGTGTAATACCCTGAGGTCATCCATGTAATACTGTGAGGTCATCCATGTAATACCTTGAGGTCATCCGTGTAATACCCTGAGGTCATCCATGTAATACCCTGAGGTCATTCGTGTAATACCCTGAGGTCATCCATGTAATACTGTGAGGTCATCCATGTAATACCCTGAGGTCATTCGTGTAATACCCTGAGGTCATCCATGTAATACTGTGAGGTCATCCATGTAATACCCTGAGGTCATCCATGTAATACCCTGAGGTCATCCATGTAATACCCTGAGGTCATCCATGTAATACTGTGAGGTCATCTGTGTAATACCCTGAGGTCATCCGTGTAATACCCTGAGGTCATCCGTGTAATACCCTGAGGTCATCCATGTAATACTGTGATTGTGATGTGACCAGGTCCTCTGCGGACAGTAATGCTCACAGACATGTTGCTCTTCTCTCTGTAGGGTGACTCCGGTGGTCCGCTGGCGTGTCGATGGGACGGAGCTTGGCTCTTGGCCGGACTGGTCAGCTGGGGCTTTGGCTGCGCTCTTCCAAACCGTCCAGGAGTTTACACCAGAGTCACAGCATACTCCGACTGGATAAAGCAATATATCCCACAATTCCAGCTGACACCCGCTGTCATCACCGCCCCGGACCCCACCACCAACGGCTCCGTGGGACCATCTTCCTTCCTCACCCTGCTCTTCTTCTTTGTTGCTCTTCTCATTCACAAGATCTGGTAGACCCCTAGATGGTGCTGGCACTAGACAAGACATACAGACAATGGACAATGTGCCCAGGTAGTGTCCACTCAGTGACCACATCTTGTCCTTGTGTGGACCGCCAGGTATAGACTGCCACGTATATACCTCCATGTTATGACCTTCACGTTAGGACCTTAAGGTGTAGACCTCCACGTATAGACTGCCAAGTGTATACCTACACGTTATGGCCTCCACGTTAGGACCCTCAGGTGTAGACCTTCATGTATGGACCGCCACGTTAGGACCACCACGTATAGACCGCCACATATAGACCTCAATGTATAGACTTTCACAAATAGTCCTTCACGTAAAGACCTTCACATATAGACCGCCACATATGGACCTCCATACATAGACCTCCACATAGACCGCCATGTATAGACCTTCACATGTAGACCTTCACATAGACTGCCATGTATAGACCTCCACATAGACCGCCATGAATAGACCTCCACATAGACCGCCATGTATAGACATTCACATGTAGACCTACACATAGACCGCCATGTATAGACCTCCACATAGACCGCCATGTATAGACCTTCACATGTAGATCTCCACATAGACCGCCATGTATAGATCTCCACATAGATCGCCATGTATAGACTTCCACATAGACCGCCATGTATAGACCTCCACATAGACCACCATGTATAGACCTCCACATAGACCGCCATGTATAGACCTCCACATAGACCGCCATGTATAGACCTCCACATAGATCGCCATGTATAGACCTCCACATAGACCGCCATGTATAGACCTCCACATAGACCGCCATGTATAGACCTCCACATAGACCGCCATGTATAGACCTCCACATAGACCGCCATGTATAGACCTCCACATAGACCGCCATGTATAGACCTCCACATAGACCGCCATGTATAGACCTCCACATAGACCGCCATGTATAGACCTCCACATAGACCGCCATGTATAGACCTCCACATACACCGCCATGTATAGACCTCCACATAGACCGCCATGTATAGACCTCCACATAGACCGCCATGTATAGACCTCCACATACACCGCCATGTATAGGCCTTTATGATGCTCAATTGTTATGTCATAAAACTTTCTAATACTAATAAATATGTACGGAACAAAATAATGTCCTGTCCACATTGTCTGCACTCTCTCTCTCTCTCCACATTGTCCGCACTCTCTCTCTCTCCACAGTGTCCGCACTCTCTCTCTCCACATTGTCCGCACTCCCTCTCTCCACATTGTCCGCACTCTCTCTCTCCACAATGTCTGCACTCTCCCTCTCTCCACATTGTCCGCACTCTCTCTCTCCACATTGTCCGCACTCTCTCTCTCCACATTGTCCGCACTCTCTCCACATTGTCCGCACTCTCTCCACATTGTCCGCACTCTCTCCACATTGTCCGCACTCTCTCTCTCCACATTGTCCACACTCTCTCTCTCTCTCCACATTGTCCGCACTCTCTCTCTCCACATTGTCCGCACTCTCTCCACATTGTCCGCACTCTCTCTCTCCACATTGTCCGCACTCTCTCCACATTGTCCGCACTCTCTCCACATTGTTCGCACTCTCTCTCTCCACATTGTCCGCACTCTCTCTCTCCACATTGTCCGCACTCTCTCCACATTGTCTGCACTCTCTCCACATTGTCCGCACTCTCTCCACATTGTCCACACTCTCTCCACATTGTCCGCACTCTCTCCACATTGTTCGCACTCTCTCCACATTGTTCGCACTCTCTCTCTCCACATTGTCCGCACTCTCTCCACATTGTCCGCACTCTCTCCACATTGTCCGCACTCTCTCCACATTGTCCGCACTCTCTCCACTTTGTCCGCACTCTCTCTCTCCACATTGTCCGCACTCTCTCCACATTGTCCGCACTCTCTCCACATTGTCCGCACTCTCTCCACATTGTCTGCACTCTCTCTCCACATTGTCCGCACTCTCTCTCTCCACATTGTTCGCACTCTCTCTCTCCACATTGTCCGCACTCTCTCTCTCCACATTGTCCGCACTCTCTCCACATTGTCCGCACTCTCTCCACATTGTCCGCACATGAGAGGCTCCGGATTCTCCACCAGGTATATTCCCAGGTGTGAATGCGCTCTAAGTCTGTTTGATAATCCGAAGCACCTAAGGGGGAAACCGATCGTTCCCTGCGCCATTGCTAAGAGGCAAAACGTGTTGCAAAAAGTGTGAGTGTGGGAAACTATTTGTGTGCAAAGACGGGGCTTGTGAAATTGTGCAATTCTTCCCTAAATCTGAGCCGCTCTCTGTCCTGGTTCTCTCTGGTGAAAGGAGATAAAACATGGAGACCAAGGTGACCCCATAACATGAGCGACTAACAAGATGACCCCATAACATGAGCGACAAACAAGGTGACCCCATAACATGAGTGACTAACAAGGTGACCCCATAACATGAACGACTAACAAGATGACCCCATAACATGAGCAACTAACAAGATGACCCCATAACATGAGCGACTAACAAGATGACCCCATAACATGAGCGACAAACAAGGTGACCCCATAACATGAGCGACAAACAAGGTGACCCCATAACATGAGCAACTAACAAGGTGACCCCATAACATGAGCGACAAACAAGATGACCCCATAACATGAGCAACTAACAAGGTGACCCCATAACATGAGCGACAAACAAGGTGACCCCATAACATGAGCAACTAACAAGGTGACCCCATAACATGAGCGACTAACAAGATGACCCCATAACACGAGCGACTAACAAGATGACCCCATAACATGAGCGACAAACAAGGTGACCCCATAACATGAGCGACTAACAAGATGACCCCATAACATGAGCGACTAACAAGGTGACCCCATAACATGAGCGACTAACAAGGTGACCCCATAACATGAGTGACTAACAAGGTGACCCCATAACATGAGCGACTAACAAGGTGACCCCATAACATGAGCAACTAACAAGGTGACCCCATAACATGAGCGACTAACAAGGTGACCCCATAACATGAGCAACTAACAAGGTGACCCCATAACATGAGCGACTAACAAGGTGACCCCATAACATGAGCGACTAACAAGGTGACCCCATAACATGAGCGACTAACAAGATGACCCCATAACACGAGCGACTAACAAGGTGACCTCATAACATGAGCGACTAACAAGGTGACCTCATAACATGAGCAACTAACAAGGTGACCCCATAACATGAGTGACTAACAAGGTGACCCCATAACATGAGCGACTAACAAGATGACCCCATAACATGAGCGACTATCAAGGTGACCCCATAACATGAGCGACTAACAAGGTGACCCCATAACATGAGCAACTAACAAGGTGACCCCATAACATGAGCGACTAACAAGATGACCCCATAACATGAGCGACTAACAAGATGACCCCATAACATGAGCGACTAACAAGGTGACCCCATAACATGAGCGACTAACAAGGTGACCCCATGACATGAGCGACTAACAAGGTGACCCCATAACATGAGCAACTAACAAGGTGACCCCATAACATGAGCGACTAACAAGGTGACCCCATAACATGAGCGACTAACAAGGTGACCCCATAACATGAGTGACTAACAAGGTGACCCCATAACATGAGCAACTAACAAGGTGACCCCATAACATGAGCGACTAACAAGGTGACCCCATAACATGAGCGACTAACAAGGTGACCCCATAACATGAGCAACTAACAAGGTGACCCCATAACATGAGCGACTAACAAGGTGACCCCATAACATGAGCGACTAACAAGGTGACCCCTTAACGTGAGAGACTAACAAGATGACCCCATAACATGAGCGACTAGCAAGGTGACCCCATAACATGAGCGACTAACAAGATGACCCCATAACATGAGCAACTAACAAGGTGACCTCATAACATGAGCGACTAACAAGATGACCCCATAACATGAGCGACTAACAAGGTGACCCCATAACATGAGCGACTAACAAGGTGACCCCATAACATGAGCGACTAACAAGGTGACCTTATAACATGAGCGACAAACAAGGTGACCCCATAACATGAGCAACTAACAAGGTGACCCCATAACATGAGCGACTAACAAGGTGACCCCATAACATGAGCAACTAACAAGGTGACCTCATAACATGAGCGACTAACAAGATGACCCCATAACATGAGCGACTAACAAGGTGACCCCATAACATGAGCAACTGACAAGGTGACACCATAACATGAGCGACTAACAAGGTGACCCCATAACATGAGCGACAAACAAGGTGACCCCATAACATGAACGACTAACAAGGTGACCCCATAACATGAGCGACTAACAAGATGACCCCATAACATGAGCGACTAACAAGGTGACCCCATAACATGAGCGACAAACAAGGTGACCCCATAACATGAGAGACTAACAAGGTGACCCCATAACATGAGCGACTAACAAGGTGACCCCATAACATGAGCGACAGCTTGAATGCAGAATAACACGCAGGTCACATGACACAAATGACTGTAACCAATTCTCCCCGAGCCTGCAGTACACCACAGTCACCACAGGGTGTCACCATATAAACAGAACTGTAGACGCCAATTAGGAAGAACAAGCACCTGGTCTGTGTAGTCCGCCCTTATGTGATTCCCTTCTATCTCAGTCTATATATATATATATATCCCCTATGGATTTACCAACCACGTCTGCTGGGAGTCTCCTCCAGGCATCTACTACTCAGTTATAGAAACCATGTATAAAGAATATTGTCTTCTGGTTCTTACTTCATTCTTTCCCAACCAGGGCCCCTCTGGCTGTTGCAAAACTACAACTCCCGGCCTTTGGCTGTCTGGGTATGCTGGGAGTTGTAGTTTTTCAAAAGCTGTGGTAGGTCAAGGACATGCCGGAGGAGGGGACAAATAAGGGGGGAACTGGCCCTACAAGGGAGGGACCCGACCATACAACTATGCCAGGGACCATGGGGGAACTGATAGGGGCGGGAGAGGAGCTCTACCAAATGGGCAAAGAAGAAGGGGAGGAAAAGGGGTCAGCAGTTGGGGGCCCTGCTTGAATACCCCATTGTGCCCCTCAAAATAACATAATATGCTGCAGCCCCAGTTCTGAGACTACCATAAATCGATTTGTTTTGTGGATTGTTATCCTCTCCCCCTCCCATCTTGTCCTCTCACCACTTCCTGGTTGAGCAGTTGCTCAGTACTACAATTCCCAGAATGCATTGTCCTTCATCACAATTCTCCTACCCTGCCTACTCCCCACCCACAATACTCCGGCCAAGAGCTGCTGCAGACCATCTGATTACTCAGCAGACTATCACACAATCAGTAAGGTTGCACCTGCTGTATTCATTCCCCGTCTGCTACTCTGCGTGTGACTTTGTTCAGTACAAGGCAACATGCAGCAACCAAACCTCTTTCTATATTCCCCAAAAAGATATATATGTATATGTGTATATGACAGGTGATGTAGTCTGGAGGGGCAGGTCAGGTGATGACAATGAATGTGTCATCTCAAGAGAGAGGAAGAAGCTGGGGACCTGCTGAGACAACACCACACTGACAATGAGAAGAGTACACAACTTCCTGTCAGGAGAGAGGCAGGAGCCTGGGAGCTGCTGAGACAACACTACACTGACAATGAGAAGAGTACACAACTTCCTGTCAGGAGAGAAGAAGGAGCCTGGGAGCCACTGAGACAACACCACACTGGTAATGAGAGGAGTACACAACTTCCTGTCAGGAGAGAGGGAGAAGCCAGGGAGCTGGAGACAACACCACACTGGTAATTAGAGGACTACACAACTTTCTTTAAAGAGTAGCTCCCACCATCCCATTTTATTCTGTCCCTGCCTATTGCCCATCTATCCCTAACCCCCTCCCTGCTTTTAATTTTTATTTTTACTATATTAAAAATAACTTTTTCTCTGCCTGGCAGTGTGCTCAGTACCAGGCAGACTTCCCCAGCAGGCGCCACGTCACTGATGCCTGCTGGGGGGGGACGACTTCCGCCCTTAGTTCATCTACACAGGGTGCCTCCAGCTGTTTCACCACTACAACTTCCAGCTTGCCCTGACATCTATTGGCTGTCAGGGCATGCTGGGAGTTGTAGTATTGACACAGCTGTGTAGATAAACTATTAGTTACAAGCGGCGCTGCGGCGCTAGCCCGTTCCCTCCCTCAAATCCCCCCCCCCCGCCATACCCTGTTCCCTCCATCACACCCCCCCCCGCATACCCCGTTCCCTCCCTCAAATCCCCCCCCCCCCCGCCATACCCTGTTCCCTCCATCACCCCCCCCCCCCCCGCATACCCTGTTCCCTCCATCACAAACCCCCCCGCATACCCTGTTCCCTCCATCACCCCCCCCCCCGCCATACCCTGTTCCCTCCATCACAAACCCCCCCGCATACCCTGTTCCCTCCATCACCCCCCCCCCGCATACCCTGTTCCCTCCATTACACACCCCCCCCCCGCATACCCTGTTCCCTCCATCACATCCCCCCCCGCATACCCTGTTCCCTCCATCACAAACCTCCCCGCATACCCTGTTCCCTCCATCACACCCCCCCCGCATACCCTGTTCCCTCCATCACACCCCCCCGCATACCCTGTTCCCTCCATCACATCCCCCCCCGCATACCCTGTTCCCTCCATCACATCCCCCCCCGCATACCCTGTTCCCTCCATAACATCCCCCCCCCGCATACCCTGTTCCCTCCATCACATCCCCCCCCCGCATACCCTGTTCCCTCCATCACATCCCCCCCCCCGCATACCCTGTTCCCTCCATCACATCCCCCCCCGCATACCCTGTTCCCTCCATCACATCCCCCCCCGCATACCCTGTTCCCTCCATCACATCCCCCCCGCATACCCTGTTCCCTCCATCACATCCCCCCCCCCGCATACCCTGTTCCCTCCATCACACCCCCCCCCCCCCGCATACCCTGTTCCCTCCATCACAAACCCCCCTCCCGCATACCCCGTTCCCTCCATCACAAACCCCCCTCCCGCATACCCCGTTCCCTCATTACACTTACAGTAACTGCAGAGTCCGGCAGCGGGTGTGCAGGGACAGCGGCGGCGATGTGCGGGAGGAGTGGCCGGGGAGGCAATGCGCTGTCTGATTGCCAGGCCAGAATTGGTCCTTTTTCAGGCGTGACGTCACACCAGGCTGCAGCCGGTCACTAGGAGGGTGACCCCTAGTGGCCGGTTTTTAAATGTAAATTAAACCTTTTTAATGGAAAAAAAAAAAGTATATTAGAGATATAGTATTTCCAAAAGGAGAGTGGCTGCGCACCATTCTATATAAGCTGCATTCACGTGTCCCATATAAACGGCAATCCCTACTGTGGGCGACTGCTACGGTACTGTGCGCTACGCTGCAATAAAGAAAGAAAACAGCAGAGCGCTGAGCGTTTATGCCGAATTCTTTCTTCCATGTCACAGGAGCTTGGCGTGCGGGGGAGGGGGGGGGCAGGGAGATGGGTGACGGGACGTATCGCGCTCTTCTGTGTGTGCTTATAAAATCCGGATGGGAGTTGTCATGACAACCGCACCGCGTCCGGGAGACATACAGGTAAGTGAGGGGGTGGGGGATGGTGATGTCGTGGATAAGTGGAAAGGATACAAAAGGTAAAGAAAGAAGCCAGTGATATTATGCGGTATAGGGGACATGTTATAAGAATACTCTCTTGTCATTATGGTCATTTAACCCCATGATGCCCAAGGCGTCCGTACGCATAATCCAGCGAGATTCTTTAATCATCAATTTTTTGTGTCTGTCCTGGATATTTGGATTAGGGCAGAGAAACGTAGGGTTTTGGGGTCACCTTGGTGGGCCTCATGCATATGGGTAATGAACCTTATGGGTCCTTGTTTAGTTTTTAGGGAAGGAATGTGTTTTCCCGTATTCTGTAGAACAAGGGTCTTAGTTTCCCTATGTAGTAATGGCCACATGTACGTTTGAGGCAAATACCCTACAGAGGGGACAGGAGATAAATGCATTTACTTTTATTGTGTGACCTCCTAGTGGAACTATTTGGGCTTCATCATTGTACAGGCAAAAAGAACAAGGTCCGCAGCGAACGTTGCCGATAGGTCTGGTATCGGTGAGCCGGTTGGTGGTACCAGCTTTACGTACCTTGTTGCGAGTGCGTTTTAGAAAATCAGAAATAGTACTGTTCTTCTTATAGTAATTATTGGTTTTTGTTCTGCTATTGTTTTAAGGTCTTCATCTCTTTGAATCATATCCCAATTATTATTTATGGCTTGTTTTATATGATTGTTGAGAGGTGAATTTTGGAATGCAAAAAAACCTCTTGGTTGTTGCGCTTGTAGTTTCTTTTGTTTGAACAATGTATGTCTCGGAATAGTTTGTAATCGTTCTCTGGCTTGTGTGATGACATGTTGGGGATACCCTCTCTGTAAGAAGCGGGAACTTCATTCATCTAGTTGTTTATTACGTGCGCTGGGATCATTATTCATGCGTTAACTGTTTAGGGTGGGAAGACTGGTAGTGGAGCAGTGCGTTTCTGGATGTAACCTTGCGGTGTCCTGTAGTGACAATGGTATTGTTGTGTACTGTAATCAGAACATCTAAGAACACTAAAGAACGGCCTCCATACTGGGATGTAAATAACATATTAACAGTATTACTGATATTGAGGTATTCAATGAACTGGTTAAATTCTGCACTGGTCCCGTCCCACACTAAAAAAATATCATCTACAAGCGGAGTAAAAATGTAATGTGTTTTATGAAGGGGTTGTTGCTGGTAAAAATGTAATCCCTTACAAAGATACTCAAGAAAATGTTATCATAAGCAGACGAGATTGGAGTTCCCATGGCTGTACCGAGGGTCGGTCTGAACCACTGAGAATTATATTGGAAAATGTTATTGGTGAGGACCAGTTGGGGTGAATCTGCTACAAACTGTATGAATGTGTCTGACTTGTTTGTGCTCTGTAAAAACTCCAAAACAGCCTGTACACCCGCACCATGTGGAATGCGGGTGTACAGGCTTTCTACATCCACCGAACATAATGAGAACCCGTCCTGCCATGTCAACTCATCTAATGCTTTGATGAGATCTCCAGTATCCCGCAAAAAAGTTGGAATTTGGTGAAGGAGTGGAGAGAGTAACCAATCCAGAAAACTGGATAGGTACTCAGTAGGTGCTCCTATGCCCGCGATGATGGGGCGTCCTGGGGGGAGGGGGCGGTTTTTATGGGTTTTAGGGACCAGGTACCATTTAGGATTTTTTGGAGCTGAGGGTAGTAATTTTTCGACTGTTTTGATGTCTAGTATGTTTTTGTCTACATAAGTATGTAGATGCGATCTTAATTTGGTCATGACTTTAGGTATCGGGTTGTCAGGGAGTCTTTCGTATGTGTCAGTTTGGCTAAGTCATTTCTCTGCCTCATTGTCCTTGGTTTTCCAAACTACAATTGAGCCTCCTTTGTCAGAGTTGGAAACTGTTAGGTCTTTCCTAAGGGCTAATGAGCGTAATGAATCCTTTTCTACCTTAGTTAAATTAGGAGAAGGTTGAGGGTACACCAAAGCTTTGCAAAAGAGGTCAATGGCTCCTCCTGGTTGAGTGGGGGGATTAAAGGTGGAGGGATTCCCTCCACGAAACTCCTCTGTGGGGCTAAAAGGTTCAGAATGTATTTCATCCTCATTAGATAATTACAACAAGGTATCAAGAACCGTGATATCTTGTGTAGTCATATCCTTGATGGGTCTGAAACCTAAGGGGCTTATGGTACATTGAATTACTCCCTCTTTTTTAGGTATTGCAGATGTGATATTTTTATTTTTTGTGATAATTTTCGTGTGGCCTTGAAGAGGTCCTCTTGGAAGGTGGTTTAGTCAAATGGTTCGCTGAGTCCATAATTAAGTCCTTTATTCGACGCTTGAATACATGGTGCTGTCAATTCTTCCTCTGTCAGGTTCACCACTAGGTTTTCATGTTGGGGGGCGCCATGTCACTGTCCTGCGTTTCTTTTCCTCTTGTGTCATGGGGTTTCTTGTTGGCTCTGCGCCCCCCTTGGCTCGTCCTCTTCCTAAAGGGGGATTTCCTTGGGTCAAATGATCCGAGCTAGTAGATTGAGGTTCACGATTGTCATCAGATTGACTGGATTCCGTATCTGTAGTAAAGTAATCAGTAGATCGTTTTTTTATTATATTTTCCTTTATTTTTTTTCCCGGTTTATGATTTTTTCTATATGGTGGTTTTTCATTTCTAAGATGGCTCGTTGTTCTTTGTTTATTCCAGGAAAAAATGTGATTAGTATCAAAGTCCTTTTTGTCCCTTAAACATTTGTCTCTTTTGGTATCTTTGATTGTGCATTGCTGTAAGTTTTCTTTCTAATGACTGCATCAAGGTGTTATACGTTCAGAAGCTCTTGTGCGGTGTTCTTGCTTTGCTTTTAATAGGCTGGTGGTCACAATCTCGTATTCCGCTTGGTTTTTCTCCAGTACTAGTTTTTGTAGGTTTATTGAGTGTGTCAAATGTAGTTCATCCCATTTTTTCAAAAACATTGGATCTTCAGTGAATTGCGAGGGGCTTTGTAGACCCATAAGCCTCTAGATACACGGTTTTGTTCAATATAAGCTGTGAGAGAACTGATAGTCCAATATAGCCGAACTTCTCTTTCAGCTAAGGTGCGTATCTTAATTTCCAGGGCTTTGGTGCTGAGCACCTGGATCTCATCATTGGCTTCATATGACGTGAAGAAGTCTCCTGCTTCCACTCGCCCCGCTTGGAGGGTTGCTGTAGGTGGGTCTGCTGCTGTATCCATGTCCATTACTGGACAAATGTATTAGATATTGTGCTACTATAGCGTGCCGCTGGCCAAATGTAGAAAAAAAGTCATGTAGTATTTCCAAAAGGAGAGTGGCTGCGCGCCATTCTATATAAGCAGCATGGATGTAACTAGCATGTTCACGTGTCCCATATAAACGGCAATCCCTACTATGGGTGACTGCTACGGTACTGTGCGCTACTGTCACGATCCCGGCTGGTAGGAGGTGGATCCTCTATGCCAGAGAGGGATTGGCGTGGACCGTGCTAGTGGACCGGTTCTAAGTCACTACTGGTTTTCACCAGAGCCCGCCGCAAAGCGGGATGGTCTTGCTGCGGCGGTAGTGACCAGGTCGTATCCACTAGCAACGGCTCAACCTCTCTGACTGCTGAAGATAGGCGCGGTACAAGGGAGTAGACAGAAGCAAGGTCGGACGTAGCAGAAGGTCGGGGCAGGCAGCAAGGATCGTAGTCAGGGGCAACGGCAGGAGGTCTGGAACACAGGCTAGGAACACACAAGGAACGCTTTCACTGGCACAATGGCAACAAGATCCGGCGAGGGAGTGCAGGGGAAGTGAGGTATATATAAGGAGTGCACAGGTGAACACACTAATTAGAACCACTGCGCCAATCAGCGGCGCAGTGGCCCTTTAAATCGCAGAGACCCGGCGCGTGCGCGCCCTAGGGAGCGGGGCCGCGCGCGCCGGGACAGGACCGACGGAGAGCGAGTCAGGTACGGGGGCCGGGGTGCGCATCGCGAGCGGGCGCCACCCGCATCGCGAATCGCATCCCGGCTGGAGGCGGTACCGCAGCGCACCCGGTCAGTGGATCTGACCGGGGCGCTGCAGCAACGAGGATGAGGCGAACGCTCCGGGGAGGAACGGGGACCCGGAGCGCTCGGCGTAACAGTACCCCCCCCCTTGGGTCTCCCCCTCTTCTTGGGGCCAAAGAACCTGAGGAAAAAAAACTAAATTTTTTCGTGATGAGGTCCGATGCACATTAGGAGGGGTTCCGTGCGGTAACGCACGGCACAGTCCAATCTTTCATTGTCAACACAATTGATGTAGAGGGGTCCGGCGAGACTGGTCACAGGGACGTTGAACCTATTGATAAGAGAGGCCAAAAAAAAATTTCCTGCAGATCCGGAATCCAAGAAGGCCATAGTAGAGAAGGAGAAGGTAGAGGAAGATATCCGCACAGGCACAGTAAGACGTGGAGAAGCAGAGTTGACATCAAGAACTGTGTCACCTTTGTGCGGAGTCAGCGTACGTCTTTCCAGGCGGGGAGGACGGATAGGACAATCCTTCAGGAAGTGTTCGGTACCGGCATAGTACAGGCAAAGATTCTCCATGCGGCGTCGTGTCCTCTCTTGAGGTGTCAAGCGAGACCGGTCAACTTGCATAGCCTCCACGGCGGGAGGCACAGGAACGGATTGCAGAGGACCAGAGGAGAGAGGAGCCGGGGGGAAAAAACGCCTTGTGCGAACAAAGTCCATATCCAGGCGGAGCTCCAAACGCCATCCGGAAGAACGCATGTCAATGCGAGTGGCAAGATGAATGAGTTCATGTAGGTTAGCAGGAGTTTCTCGTGCGGCCAGAACATCTTTAATGTTGCTGGATATGCCTTTTTTAAAGGTCGCGCAGAGGACCTCACTATTCCAGGACAACTCGGAAGCAAGAGCACGGAACTGAATGGCGTACTCGCCAACGGAAGAAACACCCTGGGCCAGGTTCAGCAGGGCAGTCTCGGCAGAAGAAGCTCGGGCAGTCTCCTCGAAGACACTACGGACCTCAACGAAGAAGGACTGGACTGTGACTGTGGCAGGATTATTGTGGTCGCAGAGCGGTGTGGCCCAAGACAAGGCCTTTCCAGAAAGGAGACCACGGCAGAGTCTAGAGTCCCCATCAAATTTGTCCGGCAGGGACAAGCAGGGGTTAGGAGCGGCCGGACGCTGCGGAGGAGTTGCAGGAGCCGGCGGAGGAGATGGTTGTTGCAGTTGCCGCTGCTGTGTCAGTGACAGCATCTGCTGTAACTGTGACTTCAGTTGCTGTGTCACGGAGGACAAGTATGCCAGCTGGTGATTTTGTTGGGTGATCATCGTGGAAATGTCGGCAAGACTTGACAGCGGCACCTCAGCGGAATCCATGGCCGGATCTACTGTCACGATCCCGGCTGGTAGGAGGTGGATCCTCTATGCCAGAGAGGGATTGGCGTGGACCGTGCTAGTGGACCGGTTCTAAGTCACTACTGGTTTTCACCAGAGCCCGCCGCAAAGCGGGATGGTCTTGCTGCGGCGGTAGTGACCAGGTCGTATCCACTAGCAACGGCTCAACCTCTCTGACTGCTGAAGATAGGCGCGGTACAAGGGAGTAGACAGAAGCAAGGTCGGACGTAGCAGAAGGTCGGGGCAGGCAGCAAGGATCGTAGTCAGGGGCAACGGCAGGAGGTCTGGAACACAGGCTAGGAACACACAAGGGAACGCTTTCACTAGGCACAAGGGCAACAAGATCCGGCGAGGGAGTGCAGGGGAAGTGAGGTATATATAAGGAGTGCACAGGTGAACACACTAATTAGAACCACTGCGCCAATCGGCGGCGCAGTGGCCCTTTAAATCGCAGAGACCCGGCGCGCGCGCGCCCTAGGGAGCGGGGCCGCGCGCGCCGGGACAGGACCGACGGAGAGCGAGTCAGGTACGGGGGCCGGGGTGCGCATCGCGAATCGCATCCCGGCTGGAGGCGGTACCGCAGCGCACCCGGTCAGTGGATCTGACCGGGGCGCTGCAACAACGAGGATGAGGCGAGCGCTCCGGGGAGGAACGGGGACCCGGAGCGCTCGGCGTAACAGCTACGCTGCTGTGCAGGTGCATTAAAGAAAGAAAACAGCGGAGCACTAACCGTTTATGCAGAATTCTTTATTCCATGTCACAGGAGCTTGGCGTACGGGGGAGCGGGGTGGCAAGGAGACGGGTGACGGGGCATATCGCGCTCTTCTTCAGACCTGGCGCATCACATCCGGAGGTTTGCTTTAGGGATTAGGAAGAGGACGCGCCGAGGGGGGTGCAGAGGCAACAAGAAACCCCATGACACAAGAGGAAAAGAAACGCAGGACAGTGACATGGCGCCCCCACAACATGAAAACCTAGTGGTGAACCTGACAGAGGAAGAATTGACAGCACCATGTATTCAAGCGTCGAATAAAGGACTTAATTATCGACTCAGCGAACCATTTGACTAAACCACCTTCCAAGAGGACCTCTTCAAGGCCACACGAAAATTATCACAAAAAATAAAAATATCACATCTGCAATACCTAAAAAAGAGGGAGTAATTCAATGTACCATAAGCCCCTTAGGTTTCAGACCCATCAAGGATATGACCACAAGATATCACGGTTCTTGATACCTTGTTGTAATTATCTAATGAGGATGAAATACATTCTGAACCTTTTAGCCCCACAGAGGAGTTTCGTGGAGGGAATCCCTCCACCTTTAATCCCCCCACTCAACCAGGAGGAGCCATTGACCTCTTTTGCAAAGCTTTGGTGTACCCTCAACCTTCTCCTAATTTAACTAAGGTAGAAAAGGATTCATTACGCTCATTAGCCCTTAGGAAAGACCTAACAGTTTCCAACTCTGACAAAGGAGGCTCAATTGTAGTTTGGAAAACCAAGGACAATGAGGCAGAGAAATGACTTAGCCAAACTGACACATACGAAAGACTCCCTGACAACCCGATACCTAAAGTCATGACCAAATTAAGATCGCATCTACATACTTATGTAGACAAAAACATACTAGACATCAAAACAGCCGAAAAATTACTACCCTCAGCTCCAAAAAATCCTAAATGGAACCTGGTCCCTAAAACCCATAAAAACCGCACCCCTCACCCAGGACGCCCCATCATCGCGGGCATAGGAGCACCTACTGAGTACCTATCCAGTTTTCTGGATTGGTTACTCTCTCCACTCCTTCACCAAATTCCAACTTTTTTGCGGGATACTGGAGATCTCATCAAAGCATTAGATGAGTTGACATGGCAGGACGGGTTCTCATTATGTTCGGTGGATGTAGAAAGCCTGTACACCCACATTCCACATGGTGCGGGTGTACAGGCTGTTTCTGAGTTTTTACAGAGCACAAACAAGTCAGACACATTCATACAGTTTGTAGCAGATTCACTCCAACTGGTCCTCACCAATAACATTTTCCAATATAATTCTCAATGGTTCAGACCGACCCTCGGTACAGCCATGGGAACTCCAATCTCGTCTGCTTATGATAACATTTTCTTGAGTATCTTTGTAAGGGATTACATTTTTACCACAACAACCCCTTCATAAAACACATTACATTTTTACTCCGCTTGTAGATGACATTTTTTTAGTGTGGGACGGGACCAGTGCAGAATTTAACCAGTTCATTGAATACCTCAATATCAGTAATACTGTTAATATGTTATTTACATCCCAGTATGGAGGCCGTTCTTTAGTGTTCTTAGATGTTCTGATTACAGTACACAACAATACCATTGTCACTACAGGACACCGCAAGGTTACATCCAGAAACGCACTGCTCCACTACCAGTCTTCCCACCCTAAACAGTTAACGCATGAATAATGATCCCAGCGCACGTAATAAACAACTAGATGAATGAAGTTCCCGCTTCTTACAGAGAGGGTATCCCCAACATGTCATCACACAAGCCAGAGAACGATTACAAACTATTCCGAGACATACATTGTTCAAACAAAAGAAACTACAAGCGCAACAACCAAGAGGTTTTTTTGCATTCCAAAATTCACCTCTCAACAATCATATAAAACAAGCCATAAATAATAATTGGGATATGATTCAAAGAGATGAAGAACTTAACCCCTTAAAGATTGGGTTTTTTTCCGTATTTGCACTTTCGTTTTTTGCTCCTTGCCTTTAAAAAATCATAACTCTTTCAATTTTGCACCTAAAATTCTATATGATGCTTATTTTTTGCGCCACCAATTCTACTTTGTAATGACGTCAGTCATTTTGCCCAAAAATCTACGGTGAAACGGAAAAAAAATCAATGTGCGACAAAATTGAAAAAAAAAATGCTGTTTTGTAAATTTTGGGGGCTTCCGTTTCTACATAGTACATTTTTCGGTAAAAATAATACCTTATCTTTATTCTGTAGGTCCATACGGTTAAAATGATCCCCTACTTATATAGGTTTGATTTTGACGGACTTTAGTATGTTTAAAATTGTCATATTCTGACCCCTATAACTTTTAAATTTTTCTGCATATGGGGCGGTATGAGGGCTCATTTTTTGCGCCGTGATCTACAGTTTTTAACGGTACCATTTTTGCATTGATAGGACTTATTGATTGATTATTCATTTTTTCAGTGAATAAAGTGACCAAAAATGCACTATTTTGGACTTTGGAATTTTTTGGCGCGCACGCCATTGACCGTGCGGTTTAATTAACAATATATTTTTATAATTCAGACATTTCCGCATGCGACGATACCTCATATGTTTATTTTTATTTACGCTATGTTTATTTTTTATGGGTAAAGGGGGGTGATTCAAACTTTTATTAGGGTAGGGGTTAAATGATCTTTATTACCTTTTTTTTCCACTTTTTTTTGGGACCTATAACACTGCACACACTGATCTCTTATACTGATCATTGTTATCCCATAGGGACCTATAACATTGCACACACTGATTTCTTATACTGATCATTGTTATCCCATAGGGACCTATAACAATGCACACACTGATCTCTTATACTGATCATTGTTATCCCATAGGGACCTATAACACTGCACACACTGATCTCTTATACTGATCATTATTATCCCATAGGGACCTATAACACTGCACACACTGATCTCTTATACTGATCATTATTATCCCATAGGGACCTATAACAATGCACACACTGATCTCTTATACTGATCATTGTTATCCCATAGGGACCTATAACACTGCACACACTGATCTCTTATACTGATCATTGTTATCCCATAGGGACCTATAACACTACACACACTGATCTCATACTGATCATTGTTATCCCATAGGGATCTATAACACTGCACACACTGATCTCTTATACTGATCATTATTATCCCATAGGAGACTATAACATTGCACACACTGATCTCTTATACTGATCATTATTATACTATAGGAGACTATAACACTGCACACACTGATCTCTTATACTGATCATTATTATCCCATAGGAGACTATAACACTGCACACACTGATCTCTTATACTGATCATTGTTATCCCATAGGAGACTATGACACTGCACACACTGATCTCTTATACTGATCATTGTTATCCCATAGGAGACTATAACACTGCACACACTGATCTCTTATACTGATCATTCTTATCCCATAGGGATCTATATCACTGCACACACTGATCTCTTATACTGATCATTATTATCCCATAGGAGACTATAACACTGCACACACTGATCTCTTATACTGATCATTATTATCCCATAGGGACCTATAACACTGCACACACTGATCTCTTATACTGATCATTATATCCTATAGGAGACTATAGCACTGCACACACTGATCTCTTATACTGATCATTATTATCCCATAGGGACCTATAACACTGCACACACTGATCTCTTATACTGATCATTATTATCCCATAGGAGACTATAACACTGCACACACTGATCTCTTATACTGAACATTGTTATCCCATAGGGACCTATAACACTGCACACACTGATCTCTTATACTGATCATTATTATTTCATAGGGACCTATAACACTGCACACACTGATCTCTTATACTGATCATTGTTATCCCATAGGAGACTATAACACTGCGCAAACTGATCTCTTATACTGATCATTGTTATCCCATAGGGACCTATAACACTGCACACACTGATCTTTTACATTGATCAGTGGTTTCTCATAGGAAACCAGTGATTGATGATTCTGCCGCTTGACTGCTCATGTCTGGATCTCAGACACTGATCAGTCATTCGGTGATCGGACAGCGAGGAGGTAGGTAGGGATCCTCCAGCTGTCATGTAAGCTGTTCGGGATGCCACGATTTCGCCGCAGCAATCCCGAACAGCTCCCTGAGCTAACCGGCAGTTTTTACTTTCACTTTTAGCCGCGCGGCTCAGCTTTGAGCGCGCGGCTAAAGGGTTAATAGCGAGCGGCACAGCGATTAGTGCCACGCGGTATTAACGCCCGGGTCCTGGCTTTTTTTTATATATCAACTGGCTCCGGAAAGTTAAACAGATTTGTAAATTACTTCTATTAAAAAATCTTAATCCTTCCAATAGTTATTAGCTTCTGAAGTTTTCTGTCTAACTGCTCAATGATGATGTCACGTCCCGGGAGCTGTGCATGATGGGAAAATATCCCCATAGGAACTGCACAGCTCCCGGGACGTGAGCCATCAGAGAGCAGTTAGACAGAAAACAACAACAACTCAACTTCAGAAGCTAATAACTATTGGAAGGATTAAGATTTTTTAATAGAAGTAATTTACAAATCTGTTTAACTTTCCGGAGCCAGTTGATATATATAAAAAAGGTTTTCACCGGAATACCCCTTTAACAGCGCCCTGAACTATCCCGAACAGCAGCACCCTAAATACCCTACATAAGGATTGTTCCCAAATCGGCCACCACAACAGGACGACACAAGAGAATCACACAATAAAATGCTGCACAATGTTAGTAGGTACAAGTCTGGGGGTCCCGACTCACTGGTCCAGGGCAGGGTCCCCAAAATATTGGAGGACTATCTATTGTAAATCTTCTGGGCCCCGGAGTAAATGTGGTATTAGGGCCCCTCACACAGCACCCCCGGAGTATATAGAGATGTCTGTGGCCTCTGCACCCCCGGAGTATATAGAGATGTCTGTGGCCTCTGCACCCCCGGAGTATATAGAGATGTCTGTGGCCCCGGCACCCCCGGAGTATATAGAGATGCCTGTGGCCCCGGCACCCCCGGAGTATATAGAGATGCCTGTGGCCCCGGCACCCCCGGAGTATATAGAGATGTCTGTGGCCCCGGCACCCCCGGAGTATATAGAGATGTGTGGCCCCGGCACCCCCGGAGTATATAGAGATGTCTGTGGCCCCTGCACCCCCGGAGTATATAGAGATGTCTGTGGCCCCTGCACCCCCGGAGTATATAGAGATGTCTGTGGCCCCTGGACCCCCGGAGTATATAGAGATGTCTGTGGCCCCGGCACCCCCGAAGTATATAGAGATGTCTGTGGCCCCGGCACCCCCGGAGTATATAGAGATGTCTGTGGCCCCTGCACCCCCGGAGTATATAGAGATGTCTGTGGCCCCGTCACCCCCGGAGTATATAGAGATGTCTGTGGCCCCGGCACCCCCAGAGTATATAGAGATGTCTGTGGCCCCGGCACCCCCGGAGTATATAGAGATGTCTGTGGCCCCGGCACCCCCGGAGTATATAGAGATGTCTGTGGCCCCGGCACCCCCGGAGTATATAGAGATGTCTGTGGCCCCTGCACCCCCGGAGTATATAGAGATGTCTGTGGCCCCGGCACCCCCGGAGTATATAGAGATGTCTGTGGCCCCTGCACCCCCGGAGTATATAGAGATGTCTGTGGCCCCTGCACCCCCGGAGTATATAGAGATGTCTGTGGCCCCAGCAATCCCGGAGTATATAGAGATGTCTGTGGCCCCAGCACAGAGATTACGGCTCATGGACTTTACCCAGGATCAGGGAGGAGGAATGTTCTGGCTCAGCAGATTTATCCGTAGATTCTCCATGTATCTGGTTCAGGAGGTTACAGAGGGGACATTTGGGGGGTTCATTACAGAGGGGACATTTGGGGGGTTTATTACAGAGGGGACATTTGGGGGGTTCATTACAGAGGGGACATTTGGGGGGTTTATTACAGAGGGGACATTTGGGGGGTTTATTAAGGAGGGGACATTTGGGGGGTTCATTACAGAGGGGACATTTGGGGGGTTTATTACAGAGGGGACATTTGGGGGGTTTATTAAGGAGGGGACATTTGGGGGGTTTATTACAGAGGGGACATTTGGGGGGTTTATTACAGAGGGGACATTTGGGGGGTTTATTACAGAGGGGACATTTGGGGGGGTTTATTACAGAGGGGACATTTGGGGGGTTTATTACAGAGGGGACATTTGGGGGGTTTATTACAGAGGGGACATTTGGGGGGGTTATTACAGAGGGGACATTGGAGGAGGAATGTTCTGGCTCAGCAGATTTATCCGTAGATTCTCCATGTATCTGGTTCAGGAGGTTACAGAGGGGACATTTGGGGGGTTTATTACAGAGGGGACATTTGGGGGGTTCATTACAGAGGGGACATTTGGGGGGGTTTATTACAGAGGGGACATTTGGGGGGTTTATTAAGGAGGGGACATTTGGGGGGTTTATTACAGAGGGGACATTTGGGGGGTTTATTACAGAGGGGACATTTGGGGGGGTTTATTACAGAGGGGACATTTGGGGGGTTATTACAGAGGGGACATTTGGGGGGTTTATTACAGAGGGGACATTTGGGGGGTTCATTACAGAGGGGACATTTGGGGGGTTATTACAGAGGGGACATTTGGGGGGTTTATTACAGAGGGGACATTTGGGGGGGTTATTACAGAGGGGACATTTGGGGGGGTTTATTACAGAGGGGACATTTGGGGGGTCTATTACAGAGGGGACATTTGGGGGGTTATTACAGAGGGGACATTTGGGGGGTTTATTACAGAGGGGACATTTGGGGGGTTTATTACAGAGGGGACATTTGGGGGGTTTATTACAGAGGGGACATTTGGGGGGTTTATTACAGAGGGGACATTTGGGGGGGTTTATTACAGAGGGGACATTTGGGGGGTTCATTACAGAGGGGACATTTGGGGGGGTTTATTACAGAGGGGACATTTGGGGGGGTTTATTACAGAGGGGACATTTGGGGGGTTTATTACAGAGGGGACATTTGGGGGGTTTATTACAGAGGGGACATTTGGGGGGTTTATTACAGAGGGGACATTTGGGGGGTTTATTACAGAGGGGACATTTGGGGGGTTTATTACAGAGGGGACATTTGGGGGGTTTATTACAGAGGGGACATTTGGGGGGTTTATTACAGAGGGGACATTTGGGGGGTTTATTACAGAGGGGACATTTGGGGGGTTTATTACAGAGGGGACATTTGGGGGGTTCATTACAGAGGGGACATTTGGGGGATTTATTACAGAGGGGACATTTGGGGGGTTTATTACAGAGGGGGACATTTGGGGGGTTTATTACAGAGGGGACATTTGGGGGGTTTATTACAGAGGGGACATTTGGGGGGTTATTACAGAGGGGACATTTTGGGGGGTTTATTGCAGAGGGGACATTTGGGGGGTTTATTACAGAGGGGACATTTGGGGGGTTTATTACAGAGGGGACATTTGGGGGGTTTATTACAGAGGGGACATTTGGGGGGTTCATTACAGAGGGGACATTTGGGGGGTTTATTACAGAGGGGACATTTGGGCGGTTTATTACAGAGGGGACATTTGGGCGGTTCATTACAGAGGGGGCATTTGGGGGGTTCATTACAGAGGGGACATTTGGGGGGGTTTATTACAGAGGGGACATTTGGGGGGTTTATTACAGAGGGGACATTTGGGGGGTTTATTACAGAGGGGACATTTGGGGGGGTTTATTACAGAGGGGACATTTGGGGGGTTTATTACAGAGGGGACATTTGGGCGGTTTATTACAGAGGGGACATTTGGGCGGTTCATTACAGAGGGGGCATTTGGGGGGTTCATTACAGAGGGGACATTTGGGGGGGTTTATTACAGAGTGGACATTTGGGGGGTTTATTACAGAGGGGACATTTGGGGGGTTTATTACAGAGGGGACATTTGGGGGGGTTTATTACAGAGGGGACATTTGGGGGGGTTTATTACAGAGGGGACATTTGGGGGGTCTATTACAAAGGGGACATTTGGGGGGTCTATTACAGAGGGGACATTTGGGGGGTTTATTACAGAGGGGACATTTGGGGGGTTTATTACAGAGGGGACATTTGGGGGGGTCTATTACAGAGGGGACATTTGGGGGGTTATTACAGAGGGGACATTTGAGGGGTTTATTACAGAGGGGACATTTGGGGGGGTTTATTACAGAGGGGACATTTGGGGGGTTTATTACAGAGGGGACATTTGGGGGGGTTATTACAGAGGGGACATTTGGGGGGGTTTATTACAGAGGGGACATTTGGGGGGTCTATTACAGAGGGGACATTTGGGGGGGTTATTACAGAGGGGACATTTGGGGGGTTTATTACAGAGGGGACATTTGGGGGGTTCATTACAGAGGGGACATTTGGGGGGTTTATTACAGAGGGGACATTTGGGGGGTTTATTACAGAGGGGACATTTGGGGGGTTTATTACAGAGGGGACATTTGGGGGGTTTATTACAGAGGGGACATTTGGGGGGGTTTATTACAGAGGGGACATTTGGGGGGTTCATTACAGAGGGGACATTTGGGGGGTTCATTACAGAGGGGACATTTGGGGGGTTCATTACAGAGGGGACATTTGGGGGGTTTATTACAGAGGGGACATTTTGGGGGGTTTATTACAGAGGGGACATTTGGGGGGTTTATTACAGAGGGGACATTTGGGGGGGTTTATTACAGAGGGGACATTTGGGGGGGTTCATTACAGAGGGGACATTTGGGGGGTTTATTACAGAGGGGACATTTTGGGGGGTTTATTACAGAGGGGACATTTGGGGGGGTTTATTACAGAGGGGACATTTGGGGGGTTTATTACAGAGGGGACATTTGGGGGGTTTATTACAGAGGGGACATTTGGGGGTTTATTACAGAGGGGACATTTGGGGGGGTTTATTACAGAGGGGACATTTGGGGGGTTTATTACAGAGGGGACATTTGGGGGGTTTATTACAGAGGGGACATTTGGGGGGTTTATTACAGAGGGGACATTTGGGGGGTTTATTACAGAGGGGACATTTGGGGGGTTTATTACAGAGGGGACATTTGGGGGGTTCATTACAGAGGGGACATTTGGGGGGTTTATTACAGAGGGGACATTTGGGGGGTTTATTACAGAGGGGACATTTGGGGGGTTTATTACAGAGGGGACATTTGGGGGGTTTATTACAGAGGGGACATTTGGGGGGTTATTACAGAGGGGACATTTTGGGGGGTTTATTACAGAGGGGACATTTGGGGGGTTTATTACAGAGGGGACATTTGGGGGGTTTATTACAGAGGGGATATTTGGGGGGTTTATTACAGAGGGGACATTTGGGGGGGTTCATTACAGAGGGGACATTTGGGGGGTTTATTACAGAGGGGACATTTGGGGGGTTTATTACAGAGGGGACATTTGGGGGGCTCATTACAGAGGGGACATTTGGGGGGTTCATTACAGAGGGGACATTTGGGGGGTTCATTACAGAGGGGACATTTGGGGGGTTTATTACAGAGGGGACATTTGGGGGTTTATTACAGAGGGGACATTTGGGGGGTTTATTACAGAGGGGACATTTGGGGGGTTTATTACAGAGGGGACATTTGGAGGGTTTATTACAGAGGGGACATTTGGGGGGGTTTATTACAGAGGGGACATTTGGGGGGTTTATTACAGAGGGGACATTTGGGGGGTTTATTACAGAGGGGACATTTGGGGGGGTTTATTACAGAGGGGACATTTGGGGGGTTTATTACAGAGGGGATATTTGGGGGGGTTATTACATAGGGGACATTTGGGGGGGTTCATTACAGAGGGGACATTTGGGGGGTTTATTACAGAGGGGACATTTGGGGGCTTTATTACAGAGGGGACATTTGGGGGGGTTTATTACAGAGGGGACATTTGGGGGGTTTATTACAGAGGGGACATTTGGGGGGTTTATTACAGAGGGGATATTTGGGGGGTTTATTACAGAGGGGACATTTGGGGGGTTTATTACAGAGGGGACATTTGGGCGGTTCATTACAGAGGGGGCATTTGGGGGGTTCATTACAGAGGGGACATTTGGGGGGGTTCATTACAGAGTGGACATTTGGGGGGTTTATTACAGAGGGGACATTTGGGGGGTTTATTACAGAGGGGACATTTGGGGGGTTATTACAGAGGGGACATTTGGGGGGTCTATTACAGAGGGGACATTTGGGGGGGTTTATTACAGAGGGGACATTTGGGGGGTTTATTACAGAGGGGGCATTTGGGGGGTTTATTACAGAGGGGACATTTGGGGGTTTATTACAGAGGGGACATTTGGGGGGTTTATTACAGAGAGGACATTTGGGGGGTTCATTACAGAGGGGACATTTGGGGGGTTAATTACAGAGGGGACATTTGGGGGGTTTATTACAGAGGGGACATTTGGGGGGTTCATTACAGAGGGGACATTTGGGGGGTTTATTACAGAGGGGACATTTGGAGGGTTTATTACAGAGGGGACATTTGGGGGGTTTATTACAGAGGGGACATTTGGGGGGTTTATTACAGAGGGGACATTTGGGGGGTTTATTACAGAGGGGACATTTGGGGGGGTTATTACAGAGGGGACATTTGGAGGGGTTATTACAGAGGGGACATTTGGGGGGTTTATTACAGAGGGGACATTTGGGGGGTTTATTACAGAGGGGACATTTGGGGGGTTTATTACAGAGAGGACATTTGGGGGGTTTATTACAGAGGGGGACATTTGGGGGGTTTATTACAGAGGGGACATTTGGGGGGGTTTATTACAGAGGGGACATTTGGGGGGGGTTTATTACAGAGGGGACATTTGGGGGGGTTTATTACAGAGGGGACATTTGGGGGGTTTATTACAGAGGGGACATTTGGGGGGTTTATTACAGAGGGGACATTTGGGGGGTCTATTACAGAGGGGACATTTGGGGGGGTTATTACAGAGGGGACATTTGAGGGGTTTATTAGAGAGGGGACATTTGGGGGGTTTATTACAAAGGGGAAATTTGGGGGGTTTATTACAGAGGGGACATTTGGGGGTTTATTAGAGAAGGGACATTTGGGGGGTTTATTACAGAGGGAACATTTGGGGGGTTTATTACAGAGGGGACATTTGGGGGGTTTATTACAGAGGGGACATTTGGGGGGTTTATTACAGAGGGGACATTTGGGGGGTTTATTACAGAGGGGATATTTGGGGGGGTTATTACATAGGGGACATTTGGGGGGGTTCATTACAGATGGGACATTTGGGGGGTTTATTAGAGAGGGGACATTTGGGGGGTTTATTACAGAGGGGACATTTGGGGGGTTTATTACAGAGGGGACATTTGGGGGGTTCATTACAGAGGGGGCATTTGGGGGGTTCATTACAGAGGGGACATTTGGGGGGGTTTATTACAGAGGGGACATTTGGGGGGTTTATTACAGAGGGGGACATTTGGGGGGTTCATTACAGAGGGGACATTTGGGGGGGTTTATTACAGAGGGGACATTTGGGGGGTTTATTACAGAGGGGACATTTGGGGGGTTTATTGCAGAGGGGACATTTGGGGGGGTTTATTACAGAGGGGACATTTGGGGGGTTTATTACAGAGGGGACATTTGGGGGGTTTATTACAGAGGGGACATTTGGGGGGTTTATTACAGAGGGGACATTTGAGGGGTTTATTACAGAGGGGACATTTGGGGGGTTTATTACAGAGGGGACATTTGGGGGGTTTATTACAGAGGGGACATTTGGGGGGTTTATTACAGAGGGGACATTTGAGGGGTTTACTACAGAGGGGACATTTTGGGGGTTTATTATTTTTAATATTCATTTTTTCAATAAGATGGAGAGGAGCGTTTTATCTTCTCATATATTCATTATATACGGAGAATAAAGATGGAGGACGGACAATATTCCATCGCCCCCGGAACTCATCACCCGGACGAACGTCTATGGGCAGCAGAAATATGTCCTTTTCTCCGTACGATACAAGAGAACGAGGCGCTAAAAATGTCTAGAAATCAGTCAGAAATGACCCAGCGGTAAATCGTCCTCCATGTGACCTCTGAACCTGAGAATCAGATCTGAGGAGCCATAAAAGACAAAGAAAGAGGCAATCTCCGGAGGACTCTGCCCAACAGAGGAATCCCATAATCCCTTAGTCAGCTGCTGTATGACCGCAAAGAGAGGAGGAGAGAGGAGTAATGTCCTCATAGAGGAGGAGAGAGGAGTAATGTCCTCATAGAGGAGGAGAGAGGAGTCATGTCCTCATAGAGGAGGAGAGAGGAGTAATGTCCTCATAGAGGAGGAGAGAGGAGTAATGTCCTCATAGAGGAGGAGAGAGAGGAGTAATGTCCCCATAGAGGAGGAGAGAGGAGTAATGTCCTCATAGAGGAGGAGAGAGGAGTAATGTCCTCATAGAGGAGGAGAGAGGAGTAATGTCCTCATAGAGGAGGAGAGAGAGGAGTAATGTCCCCATAGAGGAGGAGAGAGGAGTAATGTCCTCATAGAGGAGGAGAGAGGAGTAATGTCCTCATAGAGGAGGAGAGAGGAGTAATGTCCTCATAGAGGAGGAGAGAGGAGTAATGTCCTCATAGAGGAGGAGAGAGGAGTAATGTCACCATAGAGGAGGAGAGAGGAGTAATGTCCTCATAGAGGAGGAGAGAGGAGTAATGTCCTCATAGAGGAGGAGAGAGGAGTAATGTCACCATAGAGGAGGAGAGAGGAGTAATGTCCTCATAGAGGAGGAGAGAGGAGTAATGTCCTCATAGAGGAGGAGAGAGGAGTAATGTCCTCATAGAGGAGGAGAGAGGAGTAATGTCACCATAGAGGAGGAGAGAGGAGTAATGTCCCCATAGAGGAGGAGAGAGGAGTAATGTCCTCATAGAGGAGGAGAGAGGAGTAATGTCCTCATAGAGGAGGAGAGAGGAGTAATGTCCTCATAGAGGAGGAGAGAGGAGTCATGTCCTCATAGAGGAGGAGAGAGGAGTCATGTCCTCATAGAGGAGGAGAGAGGAGTAATGTCCTCATAGAGGAGGAGAGAGGAGTCATGTCCTCATAGAGGAGGAGAGAGGAGTCATGTCCTCATAGAGGAGGAGAGAGGAGTAATGTCCTCATAGAGGAGGAGAGAGGAGTAATGTCCTCATAGAGGAGGAGAGAGGAGTAATGTCCTCATAGAGGAGGAGAGAGGAGTCATGTCCTCATAGAGGAGGAGAGAGGAGTAATGTCCTCATAGAGGAGGAGAGAGGCGTAATGTCCTCATAGAGGAGGAGAGAGGAGTAATGTCCTCATAGAGGAGGAGAGAGGAGTAATGTCCTCATAGAGGAGGAGAGAGGCGTAATGTCCTCATAGAGGAGGAGAGAGGAGTAATGTCCTCATAGAGGAGGAGAGAGAGGAGTAATGTCCCATAGAGGAGGAGAGAGGAGTAATGTCCTCATAGAGGAGGAGAGAGGAGTAATGTCCTCATAGAGGAGGAGAGAGGAGTAATGTCCTCATAGAGGAGGAGAGAGGAGTAATGTCCTCATAGAGGAGGAGAGAGAGGAGTAATGTCCTCATAGAGGAGGAGAGAGGAGTCATGTCCTCATAGAGGAGGAGAGAGGAGTAATGTCCTCATAGAGGAGGAGAGAGGAGTAATGTCCTCATAGAGGAGGAGAGAGGAGTAATGTCACCATAGAGGAGGAGAGAGGAGTAATGTCCCCATAGAGGAGGAGAGAGGAGTCATGTCCTCATAGAGGAGGAGAGAGGAGTAATATCCTCATAGAGGAGGAGAGAGGAGTAATGTCCTCATAGAGGAGGAGAGAGGAGTAATGTCCTCATAGAGGAGGAGAGAGGAGTCATGTCCTCATAGAGGAGGAGAGAGGAGTAATGTCCTCATAGAGGAGGAGAGAGGAGTAATGTCCCCATAGAGGTGGAGAGAGGAGTAATGTCCTCATAGAGGAGGAGAGAGGAGTCATGTCACCATAGAGGAGGAGAGAGGAGTAATATCCTCATAGAGGAGGAGAGAGGAGTAATGTCCTCATAGAGGAGGAGAGAGGAGTAATGTCCTCATAGAGGAGGAGAGAGGGAGTGATGTTCCCATAGAGGAGGAGAGAGGAGTAATGTTCCCATAGAGGAGGAGAGAGGAGTAATGTCCTCATAGAGGAGGAGAGAGGAGTAATGTCCTCATAGAGGAGGAGAGAGGAGTAATGTCCCCATAGAGGAGGAGAGAGGAGTAATGTCCTCATAGAGGAGGAGAGAGGAGTAATGTCCTCATAGAGGAGGAGAGAGGAGTAATGTCCTCATAGAGGAGGAGAGAGGAGTCATGTCCTCATAGAGGAGGAGAGAGGAGTAATGTCCTCATAGAGGAGGAGAGAGGAGTCATGTCCTCATAGAGGAGGAGAGAGGAGTAATGTCCTCATAGAGGAGGAGAGAGGAGTAATGTCCTCATAGAGGAGGAGAGAGGAGTCATGTCCTCATAGAGGAGGAGAGAGGAGTAATGTCCTCATAGAGGAGGAGAGAGGAGTAATGTCCTCATAGAGGAGGAGAGAGGAGTAATGTCCTCATAGAGGAGGAGAGAGGAGTAATGTCCTCATAGAGGAGGAGAGAGGAGTCATGTCCTCATAGAGGAGGAGAGAGGAGTAATGTCCTAATAGAGGAGGAGAGAGGAGTAATTTCCTCATAGAGGAGGAGAGAGGAGTAATGTCCTCATAGAGGAGGAGAGAGGAGTAATGTCCTCATAGAGGAGGAGAGAGAGTAATGTCCTCATAGAGGAGGAGAGAGGAGTAATGTCCTCATAGAGGAGGAGAGAGGAGTAATGTCCTCATAGAGGAGGAGAGAGGAGTAATGTCCTCATAGAGGAGGAGAGAGGAGTAATGTCCCCATAGAGGAGGAGAGAGGAGTAATGTCCTCATAGAGGAGGAGAGAGGAGTAATGTCCCCATAGAGGAGGAGAGAGGAGTAATGTCCTCATAGAGGAGAGAGGAGTAATGTCCCCATAGAGGAGGAGAGAGGAGTAATGTCCTCATAGAGGAGGAGAGAGGAGTAATGTCCTCATAGAGGAGGAGAGAGGAGTAATGTCCTCATAGAGGAGGAGAGAGAGAGAGGAGTAATGTCCTCATAGAGGAGGAGAGAGGAGTCATGTTCTCATAGAGGAGGAGAGAGGAGTAATGTCCTCATAGAGGAGGAGAGAGGAGTAATGTCCTCATAGAGGAGGAGAGAGGAGTAATGTCCTCATAGAGGAGGAGAGAGGAGTAATGTCCCCATAGAGGAGGAGAGAGGAGTAATGTCCTCATCGAGGGGGAGAGAGGAGTAATGTCCTCATAGAGGAGGAGAGAGGAGTAATGTCCTCATAGAGGAGAGAGGAGTAATGTCCCCATAGAGGAGAGAGGAGTAATGTCCTCATAGAGGAGGAGAGAGGAGTAATGTCCTCATAGAGGGGGAGAGAGGAGTCATGTCCTCATAGAGGAGGAGAGAGGAGTAATGTCCTCATAGAGGAGGAGAGAGGAGTAATGTCCTCATAGAGGGGGAGAGAGGAGTCATGTCCTCATAGAGGAGGAGAGGAGTAATGTCCTCATAGAGGAGGAGAGAGGAGTAATGTCCTCATAGAGGAGGAGAGAGAGGAGTAATGTCCTCATAGAGGAGGAGAGAGGAGTAATGTCCTCATAGAGGAGGAGAGAGGAGTCATGTCCTCATAGAGGAGGAGAGAGGAGTAATGTCCCCATAGAGGAGGAGAGAGGAGTAATGTCCTCATAGAGGAGGAGAGAGGAGTAATGTCCTCATAGAGGAGGAGAGAGGAGTAATGTCCTCATAGAGGGGGAGAGGAGTAATGTCCCCATAGAGGAGGAGAGAGGAGTAATGTCCTCATAGAGGAGGAGAGAGGAGTAATGTCCCCATAGAGGAGGAGAGAGGAGTCATGTCACCATAGAGGAGGAGAGGAGTAATGTCCTCATAGAGGAGGAGAGAGGAGTAATGTCCTCATAGAGGAGGAGAGAGGAGTAATGTCCTCATAGAGGAGGAGAGAGGAGTAATGTACTCATAGAGGAGGAGAGAGGAGTAATGTCCTCATAGAGGAGGAGAGAGGAGTAATGTCCTCATAGAGGAGGAGAGAGGAGTAATGTCCTCATAGAGGGGGAGAGAGGAGTCATGTCCTCATAGAGGAGAGAGGAGTAATGTCCCCATAGAGGAGGAGAGAGGAGTAATGTCCTCATAGAGGAGGAGAGAGGAGTAATGTCCTCATAGAGGAGGAGAGAGGAGTAATGTCCTCATAGAGGAGGAGAGAGGAGTAATGTCCTCATAGAGGAGGAGAGAGGAGTAATGTCCTCATAGAGGAGGAGAGAGGAGTCATGTCCTCATAGAGGAGGAGAGAGGAGTAATGTCCTCATAGAGGAGAGAGGAGTAATGTCCTCATAGAGGAGGAGAGAGGAGTCATGTCCTCATAGAGGAGGAGAGAGGAGTAATGTCCTCATAGAGGAGGAGAGAGGAGTAATGTCCTCATAGAGGAGGAGAGAGGAGTAATGTCCCCATAGAGGAGAGAGGAGTAATGTCCTCATCGAGGGGGAGAGAGGAGTAATGTCCTCATAGAGGAGGAGAGAGGAGTAATGTCCTCATAGAGGAGAGAGGAGTAATGTCCCCATAGAGGAGAGAGGAGTAATGTCCTCATAGAGGAGGAGAGAGGAGTAATGTCCTCATAGAGGGGGAGAGAGGAGTCATGTCCTCATAGAGGAGGAGAGAGGAGTAATGTCCTCATAGAGGAGGAGAGAGGAGTAATGTCCTCATAGAGGGGGAGAGAGGAGTCATGTCCTCATAGAGGAGGAGAGGAGTAATGTCCTCATAGAGGAGGAGAGAGGAGTAATGTCCTCATAGAGGAGGAGAGAGAGGAGTAATGTCCTCATAGAGGAGGAGAGAGGAGTAATGTCCTCATAGAGGAGGAGAGAGGAGTCATGTCCTCATAGAGGAGGAGAGAGGAGTAATGTCCCCATAGAGGAGGAGAGAGGAGTAATGTCCTCATAGAGGAGGAGAGGAGTAATGTCCTCATAGAGGAGGAGAGAGGAGTAATGTCCTCATAGAGGAGGAGAGAGGAGTAATGTCCTCATAGAGGGGGAGAGGAGTAATGTCCCCATAGAGGAGGAGAGAGGAGTAATGTCCTCATAGAGGAGGAGAGAGGAGTAATGTCCTCATAGAGGAGGAGAGAGGAGTAATGTCCTCATAGAGGAGGAGAGGAGTAATGTCCCCATAGAGGAGGAGAGAGGAGTAATGTCCTCATAGAGGAGGAGAGAGGAGTAATGTCCCCATAGAGGAGGAGAGAGGAGTCATGTCACCATAGAGGAGGAGAGGAGTAATGTCCTCATAGAGGAGGAGAGAGGAGTAATGTCCTCATAGAGGAGGAGAGAGGAGTAATGTCCTCATAGAGGAGGAGAGAGGAGTAATGTACTCATAGAGGAGGAGAGAGGAGTAATGTCCTCATAGAGGAGGAGAGAGGAGTCATGTCCTCATAGAGGAGGAGAGAGGAGTAATGTCCTCATAGAGGAGGAGAGAGGAGTAATGTCCTCATAGAGGAGGAGAGAGGAGTAATGTCCTCATAGAGGAGGAGAGGAGTAATGTCCTCATAGAGGAGGAGAGAGGAGTAATGTCCTCATAGAGGAGGAGAGAGGAGTCATGTCCTCATAGAGGAGGAGAGAGGAGTAATGTCCTCATAGAGGAGGAGAGAGGAGTAATGTCCCCATAGAGGAGGAGAGAGGAGTCATGTCCTCATAGAGGAAGAGAGAGGAGTCATGTCCTCATAGAGGAGGAAAGAGGAGTAATGTCCCCATAGAGGAGGAGAGAGAGGAGTAATGTCCTCATAGAGGAGGAGAGAGGAGTAATGTCCTCATAGAGGAAGAGAGAGGAGTCATGTCCTCATAGAGGAGGAAAGAGGAGTAATGTCCCCATAGAGGAGGAGAGAGGAGTAATGTCCTCATAGAGGAGGAGAGAGGAGTAATGTCCTCATAGAGGAGGAGAGAGGAGTAATGTCCTCATAGAGGAGGAGAGAGGAGTAATGTCCTCATAGAGGAGGAGAGAGGAGTAATGTCCTCATAGAGGAGGAGAGAGGAGTAATGTCCTCATAGAGGAGGAGAGAGGAGTAATGTCCTCATAGAGGAGGAGAGAGGAGTAATGTCACCATAGAGGAGGAGAGAAGTAATGTCCTCAAAGAGGAGGAGAGAGGAGTAATGTCCTCATAGAGGGGGAGAGAGGAGTAATGTCCTCATAGAGGGGGAGAGAGGAGTAATGTCCTCATAGAGGGGGAGAGAGGAGTAATGTCCTCATAGAGGAGGAGAGAGGAGTAATGTCCTCATAGAGGGGGAGAGAGGAGTCATGTCCTCATAGAGGAGGAGAGAGGAGTAATGTCCTCATAGAGGAGGAGAGAGGAGTAATGTCCTCATAGAGGAGGAGAGAGGAGTAATGTCCTCATAGAGGAGGAGAGAGGAGTCATGTCCTCATAGAGGAGGAGAGAGGAGTAATGTCCTCATAGAGGAGGAGAGAGGAGTAATGTCCTCATAGAGGAGGAGAGAGAGGATTAATGTCCCCATAGAGGAGGAGAGAGGAGTAATGTCCTCATAGAGGAGGAGAGAGGAGTAATGTCCTCATAGAGGAGGAGAGAGGAGTAATGTCCTCATAGAGGAGGAGAGAGAGGAGTAATGTCCCCATAGAGGAGGAGAGAGGAGTAATGTCCTCATAGAGGAGAGAGGAGTAATGTCCCCATAGAGGAGAGAGGAGTAATGTCCTCATAGAGGAGGAGAGAGGAGTAATGTCACCATAGAGGAGGAGAGAGGAGTAATGTCCTCATAGAGGAGGAGAGAGGAGTAATGTCCTCATAGAGGGGGAGAGAGGAGTCATGTCCTCATAGAGGAGAGAGGAGTAATGTCCTCATAGAGGAGGAGAGAGGAGTAATGTCCTCATAGAGGAGGAGAGAGGAGTAATGTCCCCATAGAGGAGGAGAGAGGAGTAATGTCCTCATAGAGGAGGAGAGAGGAGTAATGTCCTCATAGAGGAGGAGAGAGGAGTAATGTCCTCAAAGAAGAGGAGAGAGGAGTAATGTCCTCATAGAGGAGGAGAGAGGAGTAATGTCCTCAACGAGGAGGAGAGAGGAGTAATGTCCCCATAGAGGAGGAGAGAGGAGTAATGTCCTCATAGAGGAGGAGAGAGGAGTAATGTCCTCATAGAGGAGGAGAGAGGAGTAATGTCCTCAAAGAAGAGGAGAGAGGAGTAATGTCCTCATAGAGGAGGAGAGAGGAGTAATGTCCCCATAGAGGAGGAGAGAGAGGAGTAATGTCCCCATAGAGGAGGAGAGAGGAGTAATGTCCCCATAGAGGAGGAGAGAGGAGTCATGTCCTCATAGAGGAGGAGAGAGGAGTAATGTCCTCATAGAGGGGGAGAGAGGAGTCATGTCCTCATAGAGGAGAGAGGAGTAATGTCCTCATAGAGGAGGAGAGAGGAGTAATGTCCTCATAGAGGAGGAGAGAGGAGTAATGTCCTCATAGAGGGGGAGAGAGGAGTAATGTCCCCATAGAGGAGGAGAGAGGAGTAATGTCCTCATAGAGGAGGAGAGAGGAGTAATGTCCTCATAGAGGAGGAGAGAGGAGTAATGTCCTCATAGAGGAGGAGAGAGGAGTAATGTCCTCATAGAGGAGGAGAGAGGAGTAATGTCTCCATAGAGGAGGAGAGAGGAGTAATGTCCTCATAGAGGAGGAGAGAGGAGTAATGTCCTCATAGAGGGGGAGAGAGGAGTCATGTCCTCATAGAGGAGAGAGGAGTAATGTCCTCATAGAGGAGAGAGGAGTAATGTCCTCATAGAGGGGGAGAGAGGAGTCATGTCCTCATAGAGGAGAGAGGAGTAATGTCCTCATAGAGGAGAGAGGAGTAATGTCCTCATAGAGGGGGAGAGAGGAGTAATGTCCCCATAGAGGAGGAGAGAGGAGTAATGTCCTCATAGAGGAAGAGAGAGGAGTAATGTCCTCATAGAGGAGGAGAGAGGAGTAATGTCCTCATAGAGGAGGAGAGAGGAGTAATGTCCTCATAGAGGAGGAGAGAGGAGTAATGTCCTCATAGAGGAGGAGAGGAGTAATGTCCTCATAGAGGAGGGAGAGAGGAGTAATGTCCCATAGAGGAGGAGAGAGGAGTAATGTCCTCATAGAGGAAGAGAGAGGAGTAATGTCCTCATAGAGGAGGAGAGAGGAGTAATGTCCTCATAGAGGAGGAGAGAGGAGTAATGTCCTCATAGAGGAGGAGAGAGGAGTAATGTCCTCATAGAGGAGAGAGGAGTAATGTCCTCATAGAGGAGGAGAGGAGTAATGTCTCCATAGAGGAGGAGAGAGGAGTAATGTCCTCATAGAGGAGGAGAGAGGAGTAATGTCCTCATAGAGGGGGAGAGAGGAGTCATGTCCTCATAGAGGAGAGAGGAGTAATGTCCTCATAGAGGAGGAGAGAGGAGTAATGTCCTCATAGAGGAGGAGAGAGGAGTAATGTCCCCATAGAGGAGGAGAGAGGAGTAATGTCCTCATAGAGGAGGAGAGAGGAGTAATGTCCTCATAGAGGAGGAGAGAGGAGTAATGTCCTCAAAGAAGAGGAGAGAGGAGTAATGTCCTCATAGAGGAGGAGAGAGGAGTAATGTCCTCATAGAGGAGGAGAGAGGAGTAATGTCCCCATAGAGGAGGAGAGAGGAGTAATGTCCTCATAGAGGAGGAGAGAGGAGTAATGTCCTCATAGAGGAGGAGAGAGGAGTAATGTCCTCAAAGAAGAGGAGAGAGGAGTAATGTCCTCATAGAGGAGGAGAGAGGAGTCATGTTCTCATAGAGGAGGAGAGAGGAGTCATGTCCTCATAGAGGAGGAGAGAGAGGAGTAATGTCCCCATAGAGGAGGAGAGAGGAGTAATGTCCCCATAGAGGAGGAGAGAGAGGAGTAATGTCCTCATAGAGGAGGAGAGAGGAGTAATGTACTCATAGAGGAGGAGAGAGGAGTAATGTCCTCATAGAGGAGGAGAGAGGAGTGATGTCCTCATAGAGGAGGAGAGAGGAGTCATGTCCTCATAGAGGAGAGAGGAGTAATGTCCTCATAGAGGAGAGAGGAGTAATGTCCTCATAGAGGGGGAGAGAGGAGTAATGTCCCCATAGAGGAGGAGAGAGGAGTAATGTCCTCATAGAGGAGGAGAGAGGAGTAATGTCCTCATAGAGGAGGAGAGAGGAGTAATGTCCTCATAGAGGAGGAGAGAGGAGTAATGTCCCCATAGAGGAGGAGAGAGGAGTAATGTCCTCATAGAGGAGGAGAGAGGAGTAATGTCCTCATAGAGGAGGAGAGAGGAGTAATGTCCTCATAGAGGAGGAGAGAGGAGTAATGTCCTCATAGAGGAGGAGAGAGGAGTAATGTCCTCATAGAGGAGGAGAGAGGAGTAATGTCCTCATAGAGGAGGCGAGAGGAGTAATGTCCTCATAGAGGAGGAGAGAGGAGTAATGTCCTCATAGAGGAGGAGAGAGGAGTAATGTCCTCATAGAGGAGGAGAGAGGAGTAATGCCCTCATAGAGGAGGAGAGAGGAGTAATGTCCTCATAGAGGAGGAGAGAGGAGTAATGTCCTCATAGAGGAGGAGAGAGGAGTAATGTCCTCATAGAGGAGGAGAGAGGAGTAATGTCCTCATAGAGGAGGAGAGAGGAGTAATGTCCTCATAGAGGAGGAGAGAGGAGTAATGTCACCATAGAGGAGGAGAGAGGAGTAATGTCCTCATAGAGGAGGAGAGAGGAGTAATGTCCTCATAGAGGAGGAGAGAGGAGTAATGTCCTCATAGAGGAGGAGAGAAGAGTGATGTCCTCATAGAGGAGGAGAGAGGAGTAATGTCCTCATAGAGGAGGAGAGAGGAGTAATGTCCTCATAGAGGAGGAGAGAGGAGTCATGTCCTCATAGAGGAGGAGAGAGGAGTAATGTCCTCATAGAGGAGGAGAGAGGAGTAATGTCCTCATAGAGGAGGAGAGAGGAGTAATGTCCTCATAGAGGAGGAGAGAGGAGTCATGTCCTCATAGAGGAGGAGAGAGGAGTAATGTTCTCATAGAGGAGGAGAGAGGAGTAATGTCCTCATAGAGGAGGAGAGAGGAGTCATGTCCTCATAGAGGAGGAGAGAGGAGTAATGTCCTCATAGAGGAGGAGAGAGGAGTAATGTCCTCATAGAGGAGGAGAGAGAGGAGTAATGTCCTCATAGAGGAGGAGAGAGGAGTAATGTCCCCATAGAGGAGGAGAGAGGAGTAATGTCCTCATAGAGGAGGAGAGGAGTAATGTTCTCATAGAGGAGGAGAGGAGTAATGTCCCCATAGAGGAGGAGAGAGGAGTAATGTCCCCATAGAGGAGGAGAGGAGTAATGTCCCCATAGAGGAGGAGGAGGAGTAATGTCCCCATAGAGGAGGAGAGAGGAGTAATGTCCTCATAGAGAAGGAGAGAGGAGTAATGTCCTCATAGAGGAGGAGAGAGAGGAGTAATGTCCCCATAGAGGAGGAGAGAGGAGTCATGTTCTCATAGAGGAGGAGAGAGGAGTAATGTCCTCATAGAGGAGGAGAGAGGAGTAATGTCCTCATAGAGGAGGAGAGAGGAGTAATGTCCCCATAGAGGAGGAGAGAGGAGTAATGTCCCCATAGAGGAGGAGAGAGGAGTCATGTCCCCATAGAGGAGGAGAGAGGAGTAATGTCCTCATAGAGGAGGAGAGAGGAGTAATGTCCCCATTGAGGAGGAGAGAGGAGTAGGTAAGAGTAGGATTATAGGTAAGAGGAGGAGGAGTAGGTAAGAGGAGGAGCAGTAGGTAAGAGGAAGAGCAGTAGGTAAGAGGAGGAGCAGTAGGTAAGATGAGTATTATAGGTAAGAGGAGGAGCAGTAGGTAAGAGGAGGAGCAGTAGGTAAGAGGAGGATTATAGGTAAGAGGAGGATTATAGGTAAGAGGAGGAGCAGTAGGTAAGAGGAGGAGCAGTAGGTAAGAGGAGGAGCAGTAGGTAAGAGGAGGAGGAGTAGGTAAGAGGAGGAGCAGTAGGTAAGAGGAGGAGCAGTAGGTAAGAGGAGGAGGAGTAGGTAAGAGGAGGAGCAGTAGGTAAGAGGAGGGTTATAGGTAAGAGGAGGAGCAGTAGGTAAGAGGAGGAGGAGTAGGTAAGAGGAGGAGCAGTAGGTAAGAGGAGGAGCAGTAGGTAAGAGGAGGGTTATAGGTAAGAGGAGGAGCAGTAGGTAAGAGGAGGAGCAGTAGGTAAGAGGAGGAGCAGTAGGTAAGAGGAGAAGCAGTAGGTAAGAGGAGGAGCAGTAGGTAAAAGGAGGATTATAGGTAAGAGGAGAAGCAGTAGGTAAGAGGAGGAGGAGTAGGTAAGAGGAGGAGCAGTAGGTAAGAGGAAGAGCAGTAGGTAAGAGGAGGAGCAGTAGGTAAGAGGAGGAGCAGTATGTAAGAGGAGAAGCAGTAGGTAAGAGGAGGATTATAGGTAAGAGGAGGAGGAGTATGTAAGAGGAAGAGCAGTAGGTAAGAGGAGGAGCAGTATGTAAGAGGAGAAGCAGTAGGTAAGAGGAGGATTATAGGTAAGAGGAGGATCAGTAGGTAAGAGGAGGGTTATAGGTAAGAGGAGGAGCAGTAGGTAAGAGGAGGATTATAGGTAAGAGGAGGATTATAGGTAAGAGGAGGAGCAGTAGGTAAGAGGAGGAGCAGTAGGTAAGAGGAGGAGCAGTAGGTAAGAGGAGAAGCAGTAGGTAAGAGGAGGATTATAGGTAAGAGGAGGATTATAGGTAAGAGGAGGAGCAGTAGGTAAGAGGAGGGTTATAGGTAAGAGGAGGAGCAGTAGGTAAGAGGAGGATTATAGGTAAGAGGAGGAGCAGTAGGTAAGAGGAGGGTTATAGGTAAGAGGAGGAGCAGTAGGTAAGAGGAGGAGCAGTAGGTAAGAGGAGGAGCAGTAGGTAAGAGGAGAAGCATTAGGTAAGAGAAGGAGCAGTAGGTAAGAGGAGGATTATAGGTAAGAGGAGGAGCAGTAGGTAAGAGGAGGATTATAGGTAAGAGGAGGATTATAGGTAAGAGGAGGAGCAGTAGGTAAGAGGAGGATTATAGGTAAGAGGAGGATTATAGGTAAGAGGAGGAGGAGTAGGTAAGAGGAGGAGCAGTAGGTAAGAGGAGGAGCAGTAGGTAAGAGGAGGAGGAGTAGGTAAGAGGAGGAGCAGTAGGTAAGAGGAGGGTTATAGGTAAGAGGAGGAGCAGTAGGTAAGAGGAGGATTATAGGTAAGAGGAGGAGCAGTAGGTAAGAGGAGAAGCAGTAGTTAAGAGGAGGATTATAGGTAAAAGGAGGAGCAGTAGGTAAGAGGAGAAGCAGTAGTTAAGAGGAGGATTATAGGTAAAAGGAGGAGCAGTAGGTAAGAGGAGGAGCAGTAGGTAAGAGGAGGATTATAGGTAAGAGGAGAAGCAGTAGGTAAGAGGAGGATTATAGGTAAGAGGAGAAGCAGTAGGTAAGAGGAGGAGCAGTAGGTAAGAGGAGGAGCAGTAGGTAAGAGGAGGAGCAGTAGGTAAGAGGAGGATTATAGGTAAGAGGAGGATTATAGGTAAGAGGAGGATTATAGGTAAGAGGAGGAGCAGTAGGTAAGAGGAGGATTATAGGTAAAAAGAGGATTATAGGTAAGAGGAGGATTATAGGTAAGAGGAGGAGCAGTAGGAAAGAGGAGGAGCAGTAGGTAAGAGGAGAAGCAGTAGGTAAGAGGAGGATTATAGGTAAGAGGAGGAGGAGTATGTAAGAGGAGGAGCAGTAGGTAAGAGGAAGAGCAGTAGGTAAGAGGAGGAGCAGTATGTAAGAGGAGAAGCAGTAGGTAAGAGGAGGATTATAGGTAAGAGGAGGATCAGTAGGTAAGAGGAGGAGGAGTAGGTAAGAGGAGGAGGAGTAGGTAAGAGGAGGAGGAGTAGGTAAGAGGAGGAGGAGTAGGTAAGAGGAGGAGTAGGTAAGAGGAGGAGGAGTAGGTAAGAGGAGGAGCAGTAGGTAAGAGGAGGAGCAGTAAGTAAGAGGAGGAGCAGTAGGTAAGAGGAGGAGGAGTAGGTAAGAGGAGGAGGAGTAGGTAAGAGGAGGGTCTACCATGAGGAGGAGCAGTAGGTAAGAGGAGGGTCTACCATGAGGAGGAGCAGTAGGTAAGAGGAGGGTCTACCATGAGGAGGAGCAGTAGGTAAGAGGAGGAGGAGTAGGTAAGAGGAGGAGGAGTAGGTAAGAGGAGGAGGAGTAGGAGTAGGTAAGAGGAGGAGGAGTAGGTAAGAGGAGGAGTAGGTAAGAGGAGGAGGAGTAGGTAAGAGGAGGAGGAGTAGGTAAGAGGAGGAGCAGTAGGTAAGAGGAGGAGGAGTAGGTAAGAGGAGGAGGAGTAGGTAAGAGGAGGAGCAGTAGGTAAGAGGAGGAGTAGGTAAGAGGAGGAGCAGTAGGTAAGAGGAGGAGGAGTAGGTAAGAGGAGGAGGAGTAGGTAAGAGGAGGAGGAGTAGGTAAGAGGAGGAGGAGTAGGTAAGAGGAGGAGCAGTAGGTAAGAGGAGGAGTAGGTAAGAGGAGGAGGAGTAGGTAAGAGGAGGAGCAGTAGGTAAGAGGAGGAGCAGTAGGTAAGAGGAGGAGGAGTAGGTAAGAGGAGGAGGAGTAGGTAAGAGGAGGGTCTACCATGAGGAGGAGCAGTAGGTAAGAGGAGGGTCTACCATGAGGAGGAGCAGTAGGTAAGAGGAGGGTCTACCATGAGGAGGAGCAGTAGGTAAGAGGAGGAGGAGTAGGTAAGAGGAGGAGGAGTAGGTAAGAGGAGGAGGAGTAGGAGTAGGTAAGAGGGGGAGGAGTAGGTAAGAGGAGGAGTAGGTAAGAGGAGGAGGAGTAGGTAAGAGGAGGAGGAGTAGGTAAGAGGAGGAGCAGTAGGTAAGAGGAGGAGGAGTAGGTAAGAGGAGGAGCAGTAGGTAAGAGGAGGAGTAGGTAAGAGGAGGAGGAGTAGGTAAGAGGAGGAGCAGTAGGTAAGAGGAGGAGCAGTAGGTAAGAGGAGGAGGAGTAGGTAAGAGGAGGAGCAGTAGGTAAGAGGAGGAGCAGTAGGTAAGAGGAGGAGGAGTAGGTAAGAGGAGGAGCAGTAGGTAAGAGGAGGAGCAGTAGGTAAGAGGAGGAGGAGTAGGTAAGAGGAGGAGGAGTAGGTAAGAGGAGGAGTAGGTAAGAGGAGGAGCAGTAGGTAAGAGGAGGAGGAGTAGGTAAGAGGAGGAGCAGTAGGTAAGAGGAGGAGGAGTAGGTAAGAGGAGGAGCAGTAGGTAAGAGGAGGAGCAGTAGGTAAGAGGAGGAGCAGTAGGTAAGAGTAGGAGGAGTAGGTAAGAGGAGGAGGAGCAGGTAAGAGGAGGAGGAGTAGGTAAGAGGAGGAGGAGCAGGTAAGAGGAGGGTCTACCATGAGGAGGAGATGCGGGTTTGGGATGTGACTGGGTCTTTGTCGCTCCGGATCCGCAGGAGACGCATCATGTCAGACATCACACGAGTCCTCATCAGTGACAGTCTGGCATCTGCTTGTGCCCACATTCTGCGCTCACAGGGGGGCATCGAGGTGACCGAGAGTCCAGGCCTGAGCCCCCAGGATCTCCTCTCACAGATAAAGGTAGGATCAATGTAGATGAATGGGGAGAGCAATGCTCTGCAGGCAGATAGAATGCAATCATCTGCTGAGTAGACAGCCCAAGCATTCATCTGTACATAGTCAGAAGAGGAACAATAGTCTGCAGGAGATTAAACTGAGCAATAGTCTGCGACAGGAGAGGGCACCGTCTGTATGGTGGGAGCAGAGCGATGATCTGCAGAATATGTGAGACCGCAGGGTAAACGTGTGCACTCTTCAGGTTACATAACTGCGTAGTGAGATGTTCTGCAGAGAAGTGATAGTCTGCCCCTCCTGTCTGATAGTCTGTTATGTAATACTCTGCAGAGAATAAAAGTTGAAATATTAGAATAAGAAACTTGAAGAACCGTATTCAGGAGCGATAGTCTGCTAAAGATGAAGCACGTGTGTGCAGTGCAATACTCTGCAGGGCACAGGTTCAGCTGATCGCAAATCTCATTCATTACAAAGTCTGATGCAAGAGAAGCAAAAAATGTCAGGGGAAGGGGAGGAGTCAGTGAAAGGGGAGGAGTCACCATGAGGAGGAGGAGGAGAAGGAGGATGGACTGAGGAGTCACCAGGAGGAGAATGGACTGAGGAGGAGGATGGACTGAGGAGTCACCAGGAGGAGGATGAGGATGGACTGAGGAGGAGGATGGACTGAGGAGTCACCAGGAGGAGGATGGACTGAGGAGTCACCATAAGGAGGAGGAGGAGGATGAGGATGGACTGAGGAGTCACCATAAGGAGGATGAGGATGGACTAAGTTGTCACCAGGAGGAGGATGAGGAGGAGAGGAGGATGGACTGAGGAGTCACCAGGAGGAGGAGGAGGATGGACTGAGGTGTCACCAGGAGGAGGAGGATGGACTGAGGAGTCACCAGGAGGAGGAGGATGGACTGAGGAGTCACCAGGAGGAGGATGGACTGAGGAGGAGGATGGACTGAGGAGTCACCATAAGGAGGATGAGGATGGACTGAGGAGTCACCAGGAGGAGGAGGAGGATGAGGATGGACTGAGGAGTCACCATAAGGAGGATGAGGAGGATGGACTGAGGTGTCACCAGGAGGAGGAGGATGGACTGAGGAGTCACCAGGAGGAGGAGGAGGAGGAGGATGGACTGAGGTGTCACCAGGAGGAGGAGGAGGAGGATGGACTGAGGAGTCACCAGGAGGAGGAGGATGGACTGAGGAGTCACCAGGAGGAGGAGGATGGACTGAGGAGTCACCAGGAGGAGGAGGATGGACTGAGGAGTCACCAGGAGGAGGATGGACTGAGGAGGAGGATGGACTGAGGAGTCACCATAAGGAGGAGGGGGAGGAGGAGGATGGACTGAGGAGGAGGATGGACTGAGGAGTCACCATAAGGAGGAGGAGGAGGATGGACTGAGGAGTCACCAGGAGGAGGAGGAGGATGAGGATGGACTGAGGAGTCACCATAAGGAGGATGAGGATGGACTAAGGTGTCACCAGGAGGAGAATGAGGAGGAGAGGAGGATGGACTGAGGAGGAGGATGAGGATGAGGATGGACTGAGGAGTCACCAGGAGGAGGATGAGGATGGACTGAGGAGTCACCAGGAGGAGGATGGACTGAGGAGGAGGATGGACTGAGGAGTCACCATAAGGAGGAGGAGGAGGATGGACTGAGGAGTCACCATAAGGAGGAGGGGGAGGAGGAGGATGGACTGAGGAGTCACCATAAGGAGGAGGAGGAGGATGAACTGAGGAGTCACCAGGAGGAGGAGGAGGAGGATGAGGATGGACTGAGGAGTCACCATAAGGAGGAGGAGGATGGACTGAGGAGTCACCAGGAGGAGGAGGAGGATGAGGATGGACTGAGGAGTCACCATAAGGAGGAGGGGGAGGAGGAGGATGGACTGAGGAGTCACCATAAGGAGGAGGAGGAGGATGAACTGAGGAGTCACCAGGAGGAGGAGGAGGATGAGGATGGACTGAGGAGTCACCATAAGGAGGAGGAGGATGAACTGAGGAGTCACCAGGAGGAGGAGGAGGATGAGGATGGACTGAGGAGTCACCATAAGGAGGAGGAGGATGGACTGAGGAGTCACCAGGAGGAGGAGGAGGAAGAGGATGGACTGAGGAGTCACCATAAGGAGGAGGAGGATGGACTGAGGAGTCACCAGGAGGAGGAGGAGGATGAGGATGGACTAAGGTGTCACCAGGAGGAGAATGAGGAGGATGGACCGAGGCGTCACCAGGAGGAGGAGGATGGACTGAGGCGTCACCAGGAGGAGGAGGATGGACTGAGGCGTCACCAGGAGGAGGAGGATGGACTGAGGTGTCACCAGGAGGAGGAGGAGGATGGACTGAGGTGTCACCAGGAGGAGGAGGAGGAGGATGGACTGAGGTGTCACCAGGAGGAGGAGGAGGAGGAGGAGCTGTTGATGTAGGATTTGAGTGTTTGCTCAGCACATTGCTGGGGGGGGGGGGGGGGTTATTGTTCTTTCCCTCTTTGCTTTATCTATGGACTGTGAGTCACATGACCATGAATGATAGAAATCTCCTCCCTCCCCCACAGTGCACACAGCTCTGCATAATAAGTATTCACACCCCTAAACTTTATGCAATCTATTGAATGTGGTGACCCGGTGTATGGCGGGACCACGGGGTGTAGCGGTGTGAGTGGTGGTAGGGTCGGATGGTATTAACCCCTGGGGCAAGATGTTGTTAACCCCTAGTGTTCGTGACGCCAGGATGTGGTTGTGTGGTGTAGAGCACCGCCGCCAACAAACCCAGAAACTGCTAAATGAGAGTCCAAAGCAGACTGGATCTTTACTGAAGGAGAAGGCGGAAAACAGTCCTTACAGGTCCTACTCAGCAGAGGGGACCGGGACACAGGGAACCTCTCAGGCTTGGACTTGTGGTGGTAATGAGGATGGAGGTCACTGTACTACTGGTATCACTTTGGTAGGGACTGGAGAGACTTGTGGTGGTAATAATGAGGATGGAGGTCACTGTACTACTGGTATCACTTTGGTAGGGACCGTAGAGACTTGTGGTGGTAATAATGATGATGGAGGTCACTGTACTACTGGTATCACTTTGGTAGGGACCGTAGAGACTTGTAGTGGTAATAATGATGATGGAGGTCACTGTACTACTGGTATCACTTTGGTAGGGACCGTAGAGACTTGTAGTGGTAATTATGATGATGGAGGCCACTGTACTACTGGTATCACTGTGGTAGGGACCGTAGAGACTTGTGGTGGTAATAATGATGATGGAGGTCACTGTACTACTGGTATCACTTTGGTAGGGACCGTAGAGACTTGTGGTAATAATAATGATGATGGAGGTCACTGTACTACTGGTATCACTTTGGTAGGGACCGTAGAGACTTGTGGTGGTAATAATGATGATGGAGGTCACTGTACTACTGGTGTCACTTTGGTAGGGACCGTAGAGACTGGTGGTGGTAATAATGATGATGGAGGTCACTGTACTACTGGTATCACTTTGGTAGGGACCGTAGAGACTTGTGGTGGTAATAATGATGATGGAGGTCACTGTACTACTGGTATCACTTTGGTAGGGACCAGAGAGACTTGTGGTGGTAATAATGATGATGGAGGTCACTGTACTACTGGTATCACTTTGGTAGGGACCGTAGAGACTTGTGGTGGTAATAATGATGATGGAGGTCACTGTACTACTGGTATCACTGTGGTAGGGACCGTAGAGAATTGTGGTAATAATGATGATGGAGGTCACTGTACTACTGGTATCACTTTGGTAGGGACCGTAGAGACTTGTAGTGGTAATAATGATGATGGAGGTCACTGTACTACTGGTATCACTTTGGTAGGGACCGTAGAGAATTGTGGTGGTAATAATGATGATGGAGGTCACTGTACTACTGGTATCACTTTGGTAGGGACCGTAGAGACTTGTGGTGGTAATAATGATGATGGAGGTCCCTGTACTACTGGTATCACTTTGGTAGGGACCGTAGAGACTAGTAGTGGTAATAATAATGATGGAGGTCACTGTACTACTGGTATCACTTTGGTAGGGACCGTAGAGACTTGTAGTGGTAATAATAATGATGGAGGTCACTGTACTACTGGTATCACTTTGGTAGGGACCGTAGAGACTTGTGGTGGTAATAATGATGATGGAGGTCACTGTACTACTGGTATCACTGTGGTAGGGACCGGAGAGACTTGTAGTGGTAATAATAATGATGGAGGTCACTGTACTACTGGTATCACTTTGGTAGGGACCGTAGAGACTTGTAGTGGTAATAATGATGATGGAGGTCACTGTACTACTGGTATCACTTTGGTAGGGACCGTAGAGACTTGTAGTGGTAATAATGATGATTGAGGTCACTGTACTACTGGTATCACTTTGGTAGGGACCGTAGAGACTGGTGGTGGTAATAATGATGATGGAGGTCACTGTACTACTGGTATCACTTTGGTAGGGACTGGAGAGACTGGTGGTGGTAATAATGATGATGGAGGTCACTGTACTACTGGTATCACTTTGGTAGGGACCGTAGAGACTTGTGGTGGTAATAATGATGATGGAGGTCACTGTACTACTGGTATCACTTTGGTAGGGACTGGAGAGACTTGTAGTGGTAATAATGATGATGGAGGTCACTGTACTACTGGTATCACTTTGGTAGGGACCGTAGAGACTTGTGGTGGTAATAATGATGATGGAGGTCACTGTACTACTGGTATCACTTTGGTAGGGACCGTAGAGACTTGTGGTGGTAATAATGATGATGGAGGTCACTGTACTACTGGTATCACTTTGGTAGGGACCGTAGAGACTTGTGGTGGTAATAATAATGATGGAGGTCCCTGTACTACTGGTATCACTTTGGTAGGGACCGTAGAGACTAGTAGTGGTAATAATAATGATGGAGGTCACTGTACTACTGGTGTCACTTTGGTAGGGACCGTAGAGACTTGTGGTGGTAATAATGATGATGGAGGTCACTGTACTACTGGTATCACTTTGGTAGGGACCGTAGAGACTTGTGGTGGTAATAATAATGATGGAGGTCCCTGTACTACTGGTATCACTTTGGTAGGGACCGTAGAGACTTGTGGTGGTAATAATGATGATGGAGGTCACTGTACTACTGGTATCACTTTGGTAGGGACCGTAGAGACTTGTGGTGGTAATAATGATGATGGAGGTCACTGTACTACTGGTATCACTTTGGTAGGGACCGTAGAGACTTGTGGTGGTAATAATAATGATGGAGGTCCCTGTACTACTGGTATCACTTTGGTAGGGACCGTAGAGACTTGTGGTGGTAATAATGATGATGGAGGTCACTGTACTACTGGTATCACTTTGGTAGGGACCGTAGAGACTTGTGGTGGTAATAATGATGGAGGTCACTGTACTACTGGTATCACTTTGGTAGGGACCGTAGAGACTTGTGGTGGTAATAATGATGATGGAGGTCACTGTACTACTGGTATCACTTTGGTAGGGACCGTAGAGACTTGTGGTGGTAATAATGATGGAGGTCACTGTACTACTGGTATCACTTTGGTAGGGACCGTAGAGACTTGTGGTGGTAATAATGATGATGGAGGCCACTGTACTACTGGTATCACTTTGGTAGGGACCGTAAAGACTTGTGGTGGTAATAATGATGATGGAGGTCACTGTACTACTCGTATCACTTTGGTAGGGACCGTAGAGACTTGTGGTGGTAATAATGATGATGGAGGCCACTGTACTACTGGTATCACTTTGGTAGGGACCGTAGAGACTTGTGGTGGTAATAATGATGATGGAGGTCACTGTACTACTCGTATCACTTTGGTAGGGACCGTACAGAATTGTGGTGGTAATAATGATGATGGAGGTCACTGTACTACTGGTATCACTTTGGTAGGGACCGTAGAGACTTGTGGTGGTAATAATGATGGAGGTCACTGTACTACTGGTATCACTTTGGTAGGGACCGTAGAGACTTGTGGTGGTAATAATGATGATGGAGGCCACTGTACTACTGGTATCACTTTGGTAGGGACCGTAAAGACTTGTGGTGGTAATAATGATGATGGAGGTCACTGTACTACTCGTATCACTTTGGTAGGGACCGTAGAGACTTGTGGTGGTAATAATGATGATGGAGGCCACTGTACTACTGGTATCACTTTGGTAGGGACCGTAGAGACTTGTGGTGGTAATAATGATGATGGAGGTCACTGTACTACTCGTATCACTTTGGTAGGGACCGTACAGAATTGTGGTGGTAATAATGATGATGGAGGTCACTGTACTACTGGTATCACTTTGGTAGGGACCGTAGAGACTAGTAGTGGTAATAATGATGATGGAGGTCACTGTACTACTGGTATCACTTTGGTAGGGACCGTACAGACTTGTGGTGGTAATAATGATGATGGAGGTCACTGTACTACTGGTATCACTTTGGTAGGGACCGTAGAGACTTGTAGTGGTAATAATAATGATGGAGGTCACTGTACTACTGGTATCACTTTGGTAGGGACCGTAGAGACTTGTGGTGGTAATAATGATGATGGAGGTCACTGTATTACTGGTATCACTTTGGTAGGGACCGTAGAGACTTGTGGTGGTAATAATGATGATGGAGGCCACTGTACTACTGGTATCACTTTGGTAGGGACCGTAGTGAATTGTGGTGGTAATAATGATGATGGAGGTCACTGTACTACTGGTATCACTTTGGTAGGGACCGTAGAGACTAGTAGTGGTAATAATGATGATGGAGGTCACTGTACTACTGGTATCACTTTGGTAGGGACCGTAGAGACTTGTGGTGGTAATAATGATGATGGAGGTCACTGTACTACTGGTATCACTTTGGTAGGGACCGTAGAGACTTGTGGTGGTAATAATGATGATGGAGGTCACTGTACTACTGGTATCACTTTGGTAGGGACCGTAGAGACTTGTAGTGGTAATAATAATGATGGAGGTCACTGTACTACTGGTATCACTTTGGTAGGGACCGTAGAGACTTGTGGTGGTAATAATGATGATGGAGGTCACTGTACTACTGGTATCACTTTGGTAGGGACCGGAGAGACTTGTGGTGGTAATAATGATGGAGGTCACTGTACTACTGGTATCACTTTGGTAGGGACCGTAGAGACTTGTGGTGGTAATAATGATGATGGAGGTCACTGTACTACTGGTATCACTTTGGTAGGGACCGTAGAGACTTGTGATGGTAATAATAATGATGGAGGTCACTGTACTACTCGTATCACTTTGGTAGGGACCGTAGAGACTTGTGGTGGTAATAATGATGATGGAGGTCACTGTACTACTGGTATCACTTTGGTAGGGACTGGAGAGACTTGTGGTGGTAATAATGATGATGGAGGTCACTGTACTACTGGTATCACTTTGGTAGGGACCGTAGAGACTTGTAGTGATAATGATGGAGGTCACTGTACTACTGGTGTCACTTTGGTAGGGACTGGAGAGACTTGTGGTGGTAATAATGATGATGGAGGTCACTGTACTACTGGTATCACTTTGGTAGGGACCGTAGAGACTTGTAGTGGTAATAATGATGATGGAGGTCACTGTACTACTGGTATCACTTTGGTAGGGACCGTAGAGACTTGTGGTGGTAATAATGATGATGGAGGTCACTGTATTACTGGTATCACTTTGGTAGGGACCGTAGAGACTTGTGGTGGTAATAATGATGATGGAGGCCACTGTACTACTGGTATCACTTTGGTAGGGACCGTAGTGAATTGTGGTGGTAATAATGATGATGGAGGTCACTGTACTACTGGTATCACTTTGGTAGGGACCGTAGAGACTTGTAGTGGTAATAATGATGATGGAGGTCCCTGTACTACTGGTATCACTTTGGTAGGGACCGTAGAGACTAGTAGTGGTAATATTAATGATGGAGGTCACTGTACTACTGGTATCACTTTGGTAGGGACCGGAGAGACTTGTGGTGGTAATAATGATGGAGGTCACTGTACTACTGGTGTCACTTTGGTAGGGACCGTAGAGACTTGTAGTGGTAATAATAATGATGGAGGTCACTGTACTACTGGTATCACTTTGGTAGGGACCGTAGAGACTTGTAGTGGTAATAATGATGATGAAGGTCACTGTACTACTGGTATCACTTTGGTAGGGACCGTAGAGACTTGTAGTGGTAATAATGATGATGGAAGTCACTGTACTACTGGTGTCACTTTGGTAGGGACCGTAGAGACTTGTAGTGGTAATAATGATGATGGAGGTCACTGTACTACTGGTATCACTTTGGTAGGGACCGGAGAGACTTGTGGTGGTAATAATGATGGAGGTCACTGTACTACTGGTGTCACTTTGGTAGGGACCGTAGAGACTTGTGGTGGTAATAATGATGATGGAGGTCACTGTACTACTGGTATCACTTTGGTAGGGACCGTAGAGACTTGTGGTGGTAATAATGATGATGGAGGTCACTGTACTACTGGTATCACTTTGGTAGGGACCGTAGAGACTTGTGGTAATAATAATGATGGAGGTCACTGTACTACTGGTATCACTTTGGTAGGGACCGTAGAGACTTGTAGTGGTAATAATAATGATGATGGAGGTCACTGTACTACTGGCATCACTGTGGTAGGGACCGTAGAGACTTGTAGTGGTAATAATGATGATGGAGGTCACTGTACTACTGGTGTCACTTTGGTAGGGACCGTAGAGACTTGTAGTGGTAATAATGATGGAGGTCCCTGTACTACTGGTATCACTTTGGTAGGGACCGTAGAGACTTGTAGTGGTAATAATAATGATGATGGAGGTCACTGTACTACTGGTATCACTTTGGTAGGGACCGTAGAGACTTGTAGTGGTAATAATGATGGAGGTCACTGTACTACTGGTATCACTTTGGTAGGGACCGTAGAGACTTGTGGTGGTAATAATGATGATGGAGGTCACTGTACTACTGGTATCACTTTGGTAGGGACCGTAGAGACTTGTGGTGGTAATAATGATGATGGAGGTCACTGTACTACTGGTATCACTTTGGTTGGGACCGTAGAGACTTGTAGTGGTAATAATGATGATGGAGGCCACTGTACTACTGGTGTCACTTTGGTAGGGACCGTAGAGACTTGTGGTGGTAATAATGATGATGGAGGTCCCTGTACTACTGGTATCACTTTGGTAGGGACCGTAGAGACTTGTGGTGGTAATAATGATGATGGAGGTCACTGTTACTGTTATCACTTTGGTAGGGACCGGAGAGACTTGTGGTGGTAATAATAATGATGATGGAGGTCACTGTACTACTGGTATCACTTTGGTAGGGACCGTAGAGACTAGTAGTGGTAATAATAATGATGGAGGTCACTGTACTACTGGTATCACTTTGGTAGGGACCGTAGAGAATTGTGGTGGTAATAATGATGATGGAGGTCACTGTACTACTGGTATCACTTTGGTAGGGACCGTAGAGAATTGTGGTGGTAATAATGATGATGGAGGCCACTGTACTACTGGTATCACTGTGGTAGGGACCGTAGAGACTTGTGGTGGTAATAATGATGATGGAGGTCACTGTACTACTGGTATCACTTTGGTAGGGACCGTAGAGACTTGTAGTGGTAATAATGATGATGGAGGTCCCTGTACTACTGGTATCACTGTGGTAGGGACCGTAGAGACTTGTAGTGGTAATAATGATGATGGAGGTCACTGTACTACTGGTATCACTGTGGTAGGGACCGTAGAGACTTGTAGTGGTAATAATGATGATGGAGGTCATTGTACTACTGGTATCACTTTGGTAGGGACCGTAGAGACTTGTGGTGGTGATGATGATGGAGGTCACTGTACTACTGGTGTCACTTTGGTAGGGACCGTAGAGACTGGTGGTGGTAATAATGATGATGAAGGTCACTGTACTACTGGTATCACTTTGGTAGGGACCGTAGAGACTTGTAGTGGTAATAATAATGATGGAGGTCACTGTACTACTGCTATCACTTTGGTAGGGACCGTAGAGACTTGTGGTGGTAATAATGATGATGGAGGTCCCTGTACTACTGGTATCACTTTGGTAGGGACCGTAGAGACTTGTGGTGGTAATAATGATGATGGAGGTCCCTGTACTACTGGTATCACTTTGGTAGGGACCGTAGAGACTAGTAGTGGTAATAATAATGATGGAGGTCACTGTACTACTGGTATCACTTTGGTAGGGACCGTACAGACTTGTAGTGGTAATAATGATGATGGAGGTCACTGTACTACTGGTATCACTTTGGTAGGGACTGGAGAGACTTGTGGTGGTAATAATGATGATGGAGGTCACTGTACTACTGGTATCACTTTGGTAGGGACCGTAGAGACTTGTAGTGGTAATAATAATGATGGAGGTCACTGTACTACTGGTATCACTTTGGTAGGGACCGTAGAGACTTGTGGTGGTAATAATGATGATGGAGGTCACTGTATTACTGGTATCACTTTGGTAGGGACCGTAGAGACTTGTGGTGGTAATAATGATGATGGAGGTCACTGTACTACTGGTATCACTTTGGTAGGGACCGTAGAGACTTGTAGTGGTAATAATGATGGAGGTCACTGTACTACTGGTATCACTTTGGTAGGGACCGTAGAGACTTGTAGTGGTAATAATGATGGAGGTCACTGTACTACTGGTATCACTTTGGTAGGGACTGGAGAGACTTGTGGTGGTAATAATGATGATGGAGGTCACTGTACTACTGGTATCACTTTGGTAGGGACCGTAGAGACTTGTAGTGGTAATAATAATGATGGAGGTCACTGTACTACTGGTATCACTTTGGTAGGGACCGTAGAGACTTGTGGTGGTAATAATGATGATGGAGGTCACTGTATTACTGGTATCACTTTGGTAGGGACCGTAGAGACTTGTGGTGGTAATAATGATGATGGAGGTCACTGTACTACTGGTATCACTTTGGTAGGGACCGTAGAGACTTGTAGTGGTAATAATGATGGAGGTCACTGTACTACTGGTATCACTTTGGTAGGGACCGTAGAGACTTGTAGTGGTAATAATGATGGAGGTCACTGTACTACTGGTATCACTTTGGTAGGGACCGTAGAGACTAGTAGTGGTAATAATGATGATGGAGGTCACTGTACTACTGGTATCACTTTGGTAGGGACCGTAGAGACTTGTGGTGGTAATAATGATGATGGAGGTCACTGTACTACTGGTATCACTTTGGTAGGGACCGTAGAGACTTGTAGTGGTAATAATAATGATGGAGGTCACTGTACTACTGGTATCACTTTGGTAGGGACCGTAGAGACTTGTGGTGGTAATAATGATGATGGAGGTCACTGTACTACTGGTATCACTTTGGTAGGGACCGGAGAGACTTGTGGTGGTAATAATGATGGAGGTCACTGTACTACTGGTATCACTTTGGTAGGGACCGTAGAGACTTGTAGTGGTAATAATGATGGAGGTCACTGTACTACTGGTATCACTTTGGTAGGGACCGTAGAGACTTGTGGTGGTAATAATGATGATGGAGGTCACTGTACTACTGGTGTCACTTTGGTAGGGACCGTAGAGACTTGTAGTGGTAATAATAATGATGGAGGTCACTGTACTACTGGTATCACTTTGGTAGGGACCGTAGAGACTTGTAGTGGTAATAATGATGATGGAGGTCACTGTACTACTGGTATCACTTTGGTAGGGACCGTAGAGACTTGTGGTGGTAATAATGATGATGGAGGTCACTGTACTACTGGTATCACTTTGGTAGGGACCGTAGAGACTTGTAGTGGTAATAATGATGATGGAGGTCACTGTACTACTGGTATCACTTTGGTAGGGACCGTAGAGACTTGTGGTGGTAATAATGATGATGGAGGTCACTGTACTACTGGTATCACTTTGGTAGGGACCGTAGAGACTTGTGGTAATAATAATGATGGAGGTCACTGTACTACTGGTATCACTGTGGTAGGGACCGTAGAGACTTGTAGTGGTAATAATGATGATGGAGGTCACTGTACTACTGGTGTCACTTTGGTAGGGACCGTAGAGACTTGTAGTGGTAATAATGATGATGGAGGTCACTGTACTACTGGTATCACTTTGGTAGGGACCGGAGAGACTTGTGGTGGTAATAATGATGGAGGTCACTGTACTACTGGTATCACTTTGGTAGGGACCGTAGAGACTTGTAGTGGTAATAATGATGGAGGTCCCTGTACTACTGGTATCACTTTGGTAGGGACCGTAGAGACTTGTAGTGGTAATAATAATGATGATGGAGGTCACTGTACTACTGGTATCACTTTGGTAGGGACCGTAGAGACTTGTGGTGGTAATAATGATGATGGAGGTCACTGTACTACTGGTATCACTTTGGTAGGGACCGTAGAGACTTGTGGTGGTAATAATGATGATGGAGGTCACTGTACTACTGGTATCACTTTGGTTGGGACCGTAGAGACTTGTAGTGGTAATAATGATGATGGAGGCCACTGTACTACTGGTGTCACTTTGGTAGGGACCGTAGAGACTTGTGGTGGTAATAATGATGATGGAGGTCCCTGTACTACTGGTATCACTTTGGTAGGGACCGTAGAGACTTGTGGTGGTAATAATGATGGAGGTCACTGTACTACTGGTATCACTTTGGTAGGGACTGGAGAGACTTGTGGTGGTAATAATGATGATGGAGGTCACTGTACTACTGGTATCACTTTGGTAGGGACCGTAGAGACTAGTAGTGGTAATAATGATGATGGAGGTCCCTGTACTACTGGTATCACTTTGGTAGGGACCGTAGAGACTTGTAGTGGTAATAATAATGATGGAGGTCACTGTATTACTGGTATCACTTTGGTAGGGACCGTAGAGACTTGTGGTGGTAATAATGATGGAGGTCAAGGTACTACTGGTATCACTTTGGTAGGGACCGTAGAGACTTGTAGTGGTAATAATAATGATGGAGGTCACTGTACTACTGGTATCACTTTGGTAGGGACCGTAGAGACTTGTAGTGGTAATAATGATGATGGAGGTCACTGTACTACTGGTATCACTTTGGTAGGGACCGTAGAGACTTGTGGTGGTAATAATGATGATGGAGGTCACTGTACTACTGGTATCACTTTGGTAGGGACCGTAGAGACTTGTAGTGGTAATAATGATGATGGAGGTCACTGTACTACTGGTATCACTTTGGTAGGGACCGTAGAGACTTGTGGTGGTAATAATGATGATGGAGGTCACTGTACTACTGGTATCACTTTGGTAGGGACCGTAGAGACTTGTGGTAATAATAATGATGGAGGTCACTGTACTACTGGTATCACTGTGGTAGGGACCGTAGAGACTTGTAGTGGTAATAATGATGATGGAGGTCACTGTACTACTGGTATCACTTTGGTAGGGACCGGAGAGACTTGTGGTGGTAATAATGATGGAGGTCACTGTACTACTGGTGTCACTTTGGTAGGGACCGTAGAGACTTGTAGTGGTAATAATGATGGAGGTCCCTGTACTACTGGTATCACTTTGGTAGGGACCGTAGAGACTTGTAGTGGTAATAATAATGATGATGGAGGTCACTGTACTACTGGTATCACTTTGGTAGGGACCGTAGAGACTTGTGGTGGTAATAATGATGATGGAGGTCACTGTATTACTGGTATCACTTTGGTAGGGACCGTAGAGACTTGTGGTGGTAATAATGATGATGGAGGTCACTGTATTACTGGTATCACTTTGGTAGGGACCGTAGAGACTTGTGGTGGTAATAATGATGATGGAGGTCACTGTACTACTGGTATCACTTTGGTAGGGACCGTAGAGACTTGTAGTGGTAATAATGATGGAGGTCACTGTACTACTGGTATCACTTTGGTAGGGACCGTAGAGACTTGTAGTGGTAATAATGATGGAGGTCACTGTACTACTGGTATCACTTTGGTAGGGACCGTAGAGACTTGTGGTGGTAATAATGATGATGGAGGCCACTGTACTACTGGTATCACTTTGGTAGGGACCGTAGAGACTTGTGGTGGTAATAATGATGATGGAGGTCACTGTACTACTGGTATCACTTTGGTAGGGACCGTAGAGACTTGTAGTGGTAATAATAATGATGGAGGTCACTGTACTACTGGTATCACTTTGGTAGGGACCGTAGAGACTTGTGGTGGTAATAATGATGATGGAGGTCACTGTACTACTGGTATCACTTTGGTAGGGACCGGAGAGACTTGTGGTGGTAATAATGATGGAGGTCACTGTACTACTGGTATCACTTTGGTAGGGACCGTAGAGACTTGTAGTGGTAATAATGATGGAGGTCACTGTACTACTGGTATCACTTTGGTAGGGACCGTAGAGACTTGTGGTGGTAATAATGATGATGGAGGTCACTGTACTACTGGTGTCACTTTGGTAGGGACCGTAGAGACTTGTAGTGGTAATAATAATGATGGAGGTCACTGTACTACTGGTATCACTTTGGTAGGGACCGTAGAGACTTGTAGTGGTAATAATGATGATGGAGGTCACTGTACTACTGGTATCACTTTGGTAGGGACCGTAGAGACTTGTGGTGGTAATAATGATGATGGAGGTCACTGTACTACTGGTATCACTTTGGTAGGGACCGTAGAGACTTGTAGTGGTAATAATGATGATGGAGGTCACTGTACTACTGGTATCACTTTGGTAGGGACCGTAGAGACTTGTGGTGGTAATAATGATGATGGAGGTCACTGTACTACTGGTATCACTTTGGTAGGGACCGTAGAGACTTGTGGTAATAATAATGATGGAGGTCACTGTACTACTGGTATCACTGTGGTAGGGACCGTAGAGACTTGTAGTGGTAATAATGATGATGGAGGTCACTGTACTACTGGTGTCACTTTGGTAGGGACCGTAGAGACTTGTAGTGGTAATAATGATGATGGAGGTCACTGTACTACTGGTATCACTTTGGTAGGGACCGGAGAGACTTGTGGTGGTAATAATGATGGAGGTCACTGTACTACTGGTATCACTTTGGTAGGGACCGTAGAGACTTGTAGTGGTAATAATGATGGAGGTCCCTGTACTACTGGTATCACTTTGGTAGGGACCGTAGAGACTTGTAGTGGTAATAATAATGATGATGGAGGTCACTGTACTACTGGTATCACTTTGGTAGGGACCGTAGAGACTTGTGGTGGTAATAATGATGATGGAGGTCACTGTACTACTGGTATCACTTTGGTAGGGACCGTAGAGACTTGTGGTGGTAATAATGATGATGGAGGTCACTGTACTACTGGTATCACTTTGGTTGGGACCGTAGAGACTTGTAGTGGTAATAATGATGATGGAGGCCACTGTACTACTGGTGTCACTTTGGTAGGGACCGTAGAGACTTGTGGTGGTAATAATGATGATGGAGGTCCCTGTACTACTGGTATCACTTTGGTAGGGACCGTAGAGACTTGTGGTGGTAATAATGATGGAGGTCACTGTACTACTGGTATCACTTTGGTAGGGACTGGAGAGACTTGTGGTGGTAATAATGATGATGGAGGTCACTGTACTACTGGTATCACTTTGGTAGGGACCGTAGAGACTAGTAGTGGTAATAATGATGATGGAGGTCCCTGTACTACTGGTATCACTTTGGTAGGGACCGTAGAGACTTGTAGTGGTAATAATGATGATGGAGGTCACTGTACTACTGGTATCACTTTGGTAGGGACCGTAGAGACTTGTAGTGGTAATAATAATGATGGAGGTCACTGTACTACTGGTATCACTTTGGTAGGGACCGTAGAGACTTGTGGTGGTAATAATGATGATGGAGGTCACTGTACTACTGGTATCACTTTGGTAGGGACCGGAGAGACTTGTGGTGGTAATAATGATGGAGGTCAAGGTACTACTGGTATCACTTTGGTAGGGACCGTAGAGACTTGTAGTGGTAATAATAATGATGGAGGTCACTGTACTACTGGTATCACTTTGGTAGGGACCGTAGAGACTTGTAGTGGTAATAATGATGATGGAGGTCACTGTACTACTGGTATCACTTTGGTAGGGACCGTAGAGACTTGTGGTGGTAATAATGATGATGGAGGTCACTGTACTACTGGTATCACTTTGGTAGGGACCGTAGAGACTTGTAGTGGTAATAATGATGATGGAGGTCACTGTACTACTGGTATCACTTTGGTAGGGACCGTAGAGACTTGTGGTGGTAATAATGATGATGGAGGTCACTGTACTACTGGTATCACTTTGGTAGGGACCGTAGAGACTTGTGGTGGTAATAATGATGATGGAGGTCACTGTACTACTGGTATCACTTTGGTAGGGACTGTAGAGACTTGTGGTAATAATAATGATGGAGGTCCCTGTACTACTGGTATCACTTTGGTAGGGACCGTAGAGACTTGTGGTAATAATAATGATGGAGGTCACTGTACTACTGGTATCACTGTGGTAGGGACCGTAGAGACTTGTAGTGGTAATAATGATGATGGAGGTCACTGTACTACTGGTGTCACTTTGGTAGGGACCGTAGAGACTTGTAGTGGTAATAATGATGATGGAGGTCACTGTACTACTGGTATCACTTTGGTAGGGACCGGAGAGACTTGTGGTGGTAATAATGATGGAGGTCACTGTACTACTGGTGTCACTTTGGTAGGGACCGTAGAGACTTGTAGTGGTAATAATGATGGAGGTCCCTGTACTACTGGTATCACTTTGGTAGGGACCGTAGAGACTTGTAGTGGTAATAATAATGATGATGGAGGTCACTGTACTACTGGTATCACTTTGGTAGGGACCGTAGAGACTTGTGGTGGTAATAATGATGATGGAGGTCACTGTACTACTGGTATCACTTTGGTAGGGACCGTAGAGACTTGTGGTGGTAATAATGATGGAGGTCACTGTACTACTGGTGTCACTTTGGTAGGGACCGTAGAGACTTGTAGTGGTAATAATGATGATGAAGGTCACTGTACTACTGGTATCACTTTGGTAGGGACCGTAGAGACTTGTAGTGGTAATAATGATGATGGAAGTCACTGTACTACTGGTGTCACTTTGGTAGGGACCGTAGAGACTTGTAGTGGTAATAATGATGATGGAGGTCACTGTACTACTGGTATCACTTTGGTAGGGACCGGAGAGACTTGTGGTAATAATAATGATGGAGGTCACTGTACTACTGGTATCACTTTGGTAGGGACCGTAGAGACTTGTAGTGGTAATAATAATGATGATGGAGGTCACTGTACTACTGGCATCACTGTGGTAGGGACCGTAGAGACTTGTAGTGGTAATAATGATGATGGAGGTCACTGTACTACTGGTATCACTGTGGTAGGGACCGTAGAGAATTGTGGTGGTAATAATGATGATGGAGGTCACTGTACTACTGGTGTCACTTTGGTAGGGACCGTAGAGAATTGTGGTGGTAATAATGATGATGGAGGTCACTGTACTACTGGTGTCACTTTGGTAGGGACCGTAGAGACTTGTAGTGGTAATAATGATGATGGAGGTCACTGTATTACTGGTATCACTTTGGTAGGGACCGTAGAGACTTGTGGTGGTAATAATGATGGAGGTCACTGTACTACTGGTGTCACTTTGGTAGGGACCGTAGAGACTTGTAGTGGTAATAATGATGGAGGTCCCTGTACTACTGGTATCACTTTGGTAGGGACCGTAGAGACTTGTAGTGGTAATAATAATGATGATGGAGGTCACTGTACTACTGGTATCACTTTGGTAGGGACCGTAGAGACTTGTGGTGGTAATAATGATGATGGAGGTCACTGTACTACTGGTATCACTTTGGTAGGGACCGTAGAGACTTGTGGTGGTAATAATGATGATGGAGGTCACTGTACTACTGGTATCACTTTGGTTGGGACCGTAGAGACTGGTGGTGGTAATAATGATGATGGAGGCCACTGTACTACTGGTGTCACTTTGGTAGGGACCGTAGAGACTTGTGGTGGTAATAATGATGATGGAGGTCCCTGTACTACTGGTATCACTTTGGTAGGGACCGTAGAGACTTGTGGTGGTAATAATGATGATGGAGGTCACTGTTACTGTTATCACTTTGGTAGGGACCGGAGAGACTTGTGGTGGTAATAATAATGATGATGGAGGTCACTGTACTACTGGTATCACTTTGGTAGGGACCGTAGAGACTAGTAGTGGTAATAATAATGATGGAGGTCACTGTACTACTGGTATCACTTTGGTAGGGACCGTAGAGACTTGTGGTGGTAATAATGATGATGGAGGTCACTGTACTACTGGTATCACTTTGGTAGGGACCGTAGAGACTTGTAGTGGTAATAATGATGATGGAGGTCCCTGTACTACTGGTATCACTGTGGTAGGGACCGTAGAGACTTGTAGTGGTAATAATGATGATGGAGGTCACTGTACTACTGGTATCACTGTGGTAGGGACCGTAGAGACTTGTAGTGGTAATAATGATGATGGAGGTCATTGTACTACTGGTATCACTGTGGTAGGGACCGTAGAGACTTGTAGTGGTAATAATGATGATGGAGGTCCCTGTACTACTGGTATCACTTTGGTAGGGACCGTAGAGACTTGTGGTGGTAATAATGATGATGGAGGTCCCTGTACTACTGGTATCACTTTGGTAGGGACCGTAGAGACTAGTAGTGGTAATAATAATGATGGAGGTCACTGTACTACTGGTATCACTTTGGTAGGGACCGGAGAGACTTGTGGTGGTAATAATGATGATGGAGGTCACTGTACTACTGGTATCACTTTGGTAGGGACTGGAGAGACTTGTGGTGGTAATAATGATGATGGAGGTCACTGTACTACTGGTATCACTTTGGTAGGGACCGTAGAGACTTGTAGTGGTAATAATAATGGTGGAGGTCACTGTACTACTGGTATCACTTTGGTAGGGACCGTAGAGACTTGTAGTGGTAATAATGATGGAGGTCACTGTACTACTGGTATCACTTTGGTAGGGACCGTAGAGACTTGTAGTGGTAATAATGATGGAGGTCACTGTACTACTGGTATCACTTTGGTAGGGACCGTAGAGACTTGTGGTGGTAATAATGATGATGGAGGCCACTGTACTACTGGTATCACTTTGGTAGGGACCGTAGAGACTTGTGGTGGTAATAATGATGATGGAGGTCACTGTACTACTGGTATCACTTTGGTAGGGACCGTAGAGACTTGTGGTGGTAATAATGATGATGGAGGTCACTGTACTACTGGTATCACTTTGGTAGGGACCGTAGAGACTTGTAGTGGTAATAATAATGATGGAGGTCACTGTACTACTGGTATCACTTTGGTAGGGACCGTAGAGACTTGTGGTGGTAATAATGATGGAGGTCACTGTACTACTGGTATCACTTTGGTAGGGACCGTAGAGACTTGTAGTGGTAATAATGATGGAGGTCACTGTACTACTGGTATCACTTTGGTAGGGACCGTAGAGACTTGTGGTGGTAATAATGATGATGGAGGTCACTGTACTACTGGTGTCACTTTGGTAGGGACCGTAGAGACTTGTAGTGGTAATAATAATGATGGAGGTCACTGTACTACTGGTATCACTTTGGTAGGGACCGTAGAGACTTGTAGTGGTAATAATGATGATGGAGGTCACTGTACTACTGGTATCACTTTGGTAGGGACCGTAGAGACTTGTGGTGGTAATAATGATGATGGAGGTCACTGTACTACTGGTATCACTTTGGTAGGGACCGTAGAGACTTGTAGTGGTAATAATGATGATGGAGGTCACTGTACTACTGGTATCACTTTGGTAGGGACCGTAGAGACTTGTGGTGGTAATAATGATGATGGAGGTCACTGTACTACTGGTATCACTTTGGTAGGGACCGTAGAGACTTGTGGTAATAATAATGATGGAGGTCACTGTACTACTGGTATCACTGTGGTAGGGACCGTAGAGACTTGTAGTGGTAATAATGATGATGGAGGTCACTGTACTACTGGTGTCACTTTGGTAGGGACCGTAGAGACTTGTAGTGGTAATAATGATGATGGAGGTCACTGTACTACTGGTATCACTTTGGTAGGGACCGGAGAGACTTGTGGTGGTAATAATGATGGAGGTCACTGTACTACTGGTATCACTTTGGTAGGGACCGTAGAGACTTGTAGTGGTAATAATGATGGAGGTCCCTGTACTACTGGTATCACTTTGGTAGGGACCGTAGAGACTTGTAGTGGTAATAATAATGATGATGGAGGTCACTGTACTACTGGTATCACTTTGGTAGGGACCGTAGAGACTTGTGGTGGTAATAATGATGATGGAGGTCACTGTACTACTGGTATCACTTTGGTAGGGACCGTAGAGACTTGTGGTGGTAATAATGATGATGGAGGTCACTGTACTACTGGTATCACTTTGGTTGGGACCGTAGAGACTTGTAGTGGTAATAATGATGATGGAGGCCACTGTACTACTGGTGTCACTTTGGTAGGGACCGTAGAGACTTGTGGTGGTAATAATGATGATGGAGGTCCCTGTACTACTGGTATCACTTTGGTAGGGACCGTAGAGACTTGTGGTGGTAATAATGATGGAGGTCACTGTACTACTGGTATCACTTTGGTAGGGACTGGAGAGACTTGTGGTGGTAATAATGATGATGGAGGTCACTGTACTACTGGTATCACTTTGGTAGGGACCGTAGAGACTAGTAGTGGTAATAATGATGATGGAGGTCCCTGTACTACTGGTATCACTTTGGTAGGGACCGTAGAGACTTGTAGTGGTAATAATGATGATGGAGGTCACTGTACTACTGGTATCACTTTGGTAGGGACTGGAGAGACTTGTGGTGGTAATAATGATGATGGAGGTCACTGTACTACTGGTATCACTTTGGTAGGGACCGTAGAGACTTGTGGTAATAATAATGATGGAGGTCACTGTACTACTGGTATCACTGTGGTAGGGACCGTAGAGACTTGTAGTGGTAATAATGATGATGGAGGTCACTGTACTACTGGTATCACTTTGGTAGGGACCGTAGAGACTTGTGGTAATAATAATGATGGAGGTCACTGTACTACTGGTGTCACTTTGGTAGGGACCGTAGAGACTTGTGGTGGTAATAATGATGATGGAGGTCACTGTACTACTGGTATCACTTTGGTAGGGACCGGAGAGACTTGTGGTGGTAATAATGATGGAGGTCACTGTACTACTGGTATCACTTTGGTAGGGACCGTAGAGACTTGTAGTGGTAATAATGATGGAGGTCCCTGTACTACTGGTATCACTTTGGTAGGGACCGTAGAGACTTGTAGTGGTAATAATAATGATGATGGAGGTCACTGTACTACTGGTATCACTTTGGTAGGGACCGTAGAGACTTGTGGTGGTAATAATGATGATGGAGGTCACTGTACTACTGGTATCACTTTGGTAGGGACCGTAGAGACTTGTGGTGGTAATAATGATGATGGAGGTCACTGTACTACTGGTATCACTTTGGTAGGGACCGTAGAGACTTGTGGTGGTAATAATGATGATGGAGGCCACTGTACTACTGGTGTCACTTTGGTAGGGACCGTAGAGACTTGTGGTGGTAATAATGATGATGGAGGTCCCTGTACTACTGGTATCACTTTGGTAGGGACCGTAGAGACTTGTGGTGGTAATAATGATGGAGGTCACTGTACTACTGGTATCACTTTGGTAGGGACTGGAGAGACTTGTGGTGGTAATAATGATGGAGGTCACTGTACTACTGGTATCACTTTGGTAGGGACCGTAGAGACTAGTAGTGGTAATAATGATGATGGAGGTCCCTGTACTACTGGTATCACTTTGGTAGGGACCGTAGAGACTTGTAGTGGTAATAATGATGATGGAGGTCACTGTACTACTGGTATCACTTTGGTAGGGACTGGAGAGACTTGTGGTGGTAATAATGATGATGGAGGTCACTGTACTACTGCTATCACTTTGGTAGGGACCGTAGAGACTTGTGGTAATAATAATGATGGAGGTCACTGTACTACTGGTATCACTGTGGTAGGGACCGTAGAGACTTGTAGTGGTAATAATGATGATGGAGGTCACTGTACTACTGGTATCACTTTGGTAGGGACCGTAGAGACTTGTGGTAATAATAATGATGGAGGTCACTGTACTACTGGTGTCACTTTGGTAGGGACCGTAGAGACTTGTGGTGGTAATAATGATGATGGAGGTCACTGTACTACTGGTATCACTTTGGTAGGGACCGGAGAGACTTGTGGTGGTAATAATGATGGAGGTCACTGTACTACTGGTATCACTTTGGTAGGGACCGTAGAGACTTGTAGTGGTAATAATAATGATGATGGAGGTCACTGTACTACTGGTATCACTTTGGTAGGGACCGTAGAGACTTGTGGTGGTAATAATGATGATGGAGGTCACTGTACTACTGGTATCACTTTGGTAGGGACCGTAGAGACTTGTGGTGGTAATAATGATGATGGAGGTCACTGTACTACTGGTATCACTGTGGTAGGGACCGTAGAGACTTGTAGTGGTAATAATGATGATGGAGGTCAAGGTACTACTGGTATCACTTTGGTAGGGACCGTAGAGACTTGTAGTGGTAATAATAATGATGGAGGTCACTGTACTACTGGTATCACTTTGGTTGGGACCGTAGAGACTTGTGGTGGTAATAATGATGATGGAGGCCACTGTACTACTGGTGTCACTTTGGTAGGGACCGTAGAGACTTGTGGTGGTAATAATGATGATGGAGGTCCCTGTACTACTGGTGTCACTTTGGTAGGGACCGTAGAGACTTGTGGTGGTAATAATGATGATGGAGGTCACTGTACTACTGGTATCACTTTGGTAGGGACTGGAGAGACTTGTGGTGGTAATAATGATGATGGAGGTCACTGTACTACTGGTATCACTTTGGTAGGGACCGTAGAGACTAGTAGTGGTAATAATGATGATGGAGGTCACTGTACTACTGGTATCACTTTGGTAGGGACCGTAGAGACTTGTGGTGGTAATAATGATGATGGAGGTCACTGTTACTGTTATCACTTTGGTAGGGACCGTAGAGACTTGTGGTGGTAATAATGATGATGGAGGTCACTGTTACTGTTATCACTTTGGTAGGGACCGGAGAGACTTGTGGTGGTAATAATAATGATGATGGAGGTCACTGTACTACTGGTATCACTTTGGTAGGGACCGTAGAGACTAGTAGTGGTAATAATAATGATGGAGGTCACTGTACTACTGGTATCACTTTGGTAGGGACCGTAGAGACTTGTAGTGGTAATAATGATGATGGAGGCCACTGTACTACTGGTATCACTGTGGTAGGGACCGTAGAGACTTGTGGTGGTAATAATGATGATGGAGGTCACTGTACTACTGGTATCACTTTGGTAGGGACCGTAGAGACTTGTGGTGGTAATAATGATGATGGAGGTCACTGTACTACTGGTATCACTTTGGTAGGGACCGTAGAGACTTGTAGTGGTAATAATGATGATGGAGGTCCCTGTACTACTGGTATCACTTTGGTAGGGACCGTAGAGACTTGTGGTGGTAATAATGATGATGGAGGTCACTGTACTACTGGTATCACTGTGGTAGGGACCGTAGAGACTTGTAGTGGTAATAATGATGATGGAGGTCCCTGTACTACTGGTATCACTGTGGTAGGGACCGTAGAGACTTGTAGTGGTAATAATGATGATGGAGGTCACTGTACTACTGGTATCACTGTGGTAGGGACCGTAGAGACTTGTAGTGGTAATAATGATGATGGAGGTCATTGTACTACTGGTATCACTTTGGTAGGGACCGTAGAGACTTGTGGTGGTGATGATGATGGAGGTCACTGTACTACTGGTGTCACTTTGGTAGGGACCGTAGAGACTGGTGGTGGTAATAATGATGATGGAGGTCACTGTACTACTGGTATCACTTTGGTAGGGACCGTAGAGACTGGTGGTGGTAATAATGATGATGGAGGTCACTGTACTACTGGTATCACTTTGGTAGGGACCGTAGAGACTGGTGGTGGTAATAATGATGATGGAGGTCACTGTACTACTGGTATCACTTTGGTAGGGACCGTAGAGACTTGTGGTGGTAATAATGATGATGGAGGTCACTGTACTACTGGTGTCACTTTGGTAGGGACCGTAGAGACTTGTAGTGGTAATAATGATGATGGAGGTCACTGTACTACTGGTATCACTGTGGTAGGGACCGTAGAGACTTGTGGTGGTAATAATGATGATGGAGGTCCCTGTTCTACTGGTATCACTTTGGTTGGGACCGTAGAGACTTGTAGTGGTAATAATGATGATGGAGGTCACTGTACTACTGGTGTCACTTTGGTAGGGACCGTAGAGACTTGTAGTGGTAATAATGATGGAGGTCACTGTACTACTGGTATCACTGTGGTAGGGACCGTAGAGACTTGTGGTGGTAATAATAATGATGATGGAGGTCACTGTACTACTGGTGTCACTTTGGTAGGGACCAGAGAGACTAGTGGTGGTAATAATGATGATGGAGGTCACTGTACTACTGGTATCACTTTGGTAGGGACCGTAGAGACTTGTGGTGGTAATAATGATGATGGAGGTCACTGTATTACTGGTATCACTTTGGTAGGGACCGTACAGACTTGTGGTGGTAATAATGATGATGGAGGTCACTGTACTACTGGTGTCACTTTGGTAGGGACCGTAGAGACTTGTAGTGGTAATAATGATGATGGAGGTCACTGTACTACTGGTATCACTGTGGTAGGGACCGTAGAGACTTGTGGTGGTAATAATGATGATGGAGGTCCCTGTTCTACTGGTATCACTTTGGTTGGGACCGTAGAGACTTGTAGTGGTAATAATGATGATGGAGGTCACTGTACTACTGGTGTCACTTTGGTAGGGACCGTAGAGACTTGTAGTGGTAATAATGATGGAGGTCACTGTACTACTGGTATCACTGTGGTAGGGACCGTAGAGACTTGTGGTGGTAATAATGATGATGGAGGTCCCTGTACTACTGGTATCACTTTGGTAGGGACCGGAGAGACTTGTAGTGGTAATAATGATGATGGAGGTCACTGTACTACTGGTGTCACTTTGGTAGGGACCGTAGAGACTTGTGGTGGTAATAATGATGATGGAGGTCCCTGTACTACTGGTGTCACTTTGGTAGGGACCGTAGAGACTTGTAGTGGTAATAATGATGGAGGTCCCTGTACTACTGGTGTCACTTTGGTAGGGACCGTAGAGACTTGTGGTGGTAATAATGATGATGGAGGTCACTGTACTACTGGTATCACTTTGGTAGGGACCGTAGAGACTTGTAGTGGTAATAATGATGATGGAGGTCACTGTACTACTGGTATCACTTTGGTAGGGACCGTAGAGACTTGTGGTGGTAATAATGATGATGGAGGTCCCTGTACTACTGGTGTCACTTTGGTAGGGACCGTAGAGACTTGTGGTGGTAATAATGATGATGGAGGTCCCTGTACTACTGGTGTCACTTTGGTTGGGACCGTAGAGACTTGTGGTGGTAATAATGATGATGGAGGTCACTGTACTACTAGTATCACTTTGGTAGGGACCGTAGAGACTTGTAGTGGTAATAATAATGATGGAGGCCACTGTACTACTGGTGTCACTTTGGTAGGGACCGTAGAGACTTGTGGTAATAATGATGATGGAGGTCACTGTACTACTGGTATCACTTTGGTAGGGACCGTAGAGACTTGTAGTGGTAATAATGATGGAGGTCCCTGTACTACTGGTGTCACTTTGGTAGGGACCGTAGAGACTTGTGGTGGTAATAATGATGATGGAGGTCCCTGTACTACTGGTGTCACTTTGGTAGGGACCGTAGAGACTTGTAGTGGTAATAATGATGGAGGTCACTGTACTACTGTTATCACTGTGGTAGGGACCGTAGAGACTAGTAGTGGTAATAATGATGGAGGTCCCTGTACTACTGGTATCACTTTGGTAGGGACCGTAGAGACTTGTGGTGGTAATAATAATGATGGAGGTCACTGTACTACTGGTATCACTTTGGTAGGGACCGTAGGGACTTGTGGTGGTAATAATGATGATGGAGGTCACTGTACTACTGGTATCACTTTGGTAGGGACCGTAGAGACTTGTAGTGGTAATAATGATGATGGAGGTCACTGTACTACTGGTATCACTTTGGTAGGGACCGTAGAGACTTGTAGTGGTAATAATGATGGAGGTCCCTGTACTACTGGTGTCACTTTGGTAGGGACCGTAGAGACTTGTAGTGGTAATAATAATGATGGAGGTCACTGTACTACTGGTATCACTTTGGTAGGGACCGTAGAGACTTGTAGTGGTAATAATGATGGAGGTCCCTGTACTACTGGTATCACTTTGGTAGGGACCGTAGAGACTTATAGACATAGATGAGACTTACAGATTAGATGTGGCTGCAGACTTGTACAGGACCGGTGCTGGAACCAAGAGCTAAAGACTACAGTCCTTATATATCAGGGGCCGGACTAAAGCCCATTGGTAGCTGGTTTCCTGGTTACCTGTGTCTCTGGAACTCTGGGTATCAGGTGATCACATGTCACATGACCTTAGGAAGGTCCTATACAGTGTAACCATCCTAATAACCTTTACACATAGCTTGTATTCACTGTATAATACTTATAATAAATGTACATGAGTAATAAACAATAGAAATCCTAATAATGACCTAGGGGGGCCCTGCAGGAGAGCCCTGTGGACCTGAGGGACTCTACCTGAGGGAATTCAGGACTGTACTGAACCATGTTCTATACTGGGACACCCCAAATGAATAATAATATTTATAATGAAAGGTAAATTATTTGAATGTGGAAAAAACTGAGGACATGGAGGGACTAGACCTGCCTGGATATAACTGGGGACATGGAAGGACTAGACCTGCCTGGATATAACTGGGGACATGGAAGGACTAGACCTGCCTGGATATAACTGGGGACATGGAGGGACTAGACCTGCCTGGATATAACTGGGGACATGAAGGGACTAGACCTGCCTGGATATAACTGGGGACATGAAGGGCCTAGACCTGCCTGGATATAACTGGGGACATGGAGGGACTAGACCTGCCTGGATATAACTGGGGACATGGAGGGACTAGACCTGCCTGGATATAACTGGGGACATGGAGGGACTTGACCTGCCTGGATATAACTGGGGACATGAAGGGACTTGACCTGCCTGGATATAACTGGGGACATGAAGGGACTAGACCTGCCTGGATATAACTGGGGACATGAAGGGACTAGACCTGCCTGGATATAACTGGGGACATGGAAGGACTAGACCTGCCTGGATATAACTGGGGACATGAAGGGACTAGACCTGCCTGGATATAACTGGGGACATGGAGGGACTAGACCTGCCTTGATATAACTGGGGACATGAAGGTACTAGACCTGCCTGGATATAACTGGGGACATGAAGGGACTAGACCTGCCTGGACATAACTGGGGACATGGAAGGACTAGACCTGCCTGGATATAACTGGAGACATGAAGAGACTAGACCTGCCTGGATATAACTGGGGGATATGAAGGGACTAGACCTGCCTGGATATAACTGGAGACATGAAGAGACTAGACCTGCCTGGATATAACTGGGGGATATGAAGGGACTAGACCTGCCTGGATATAACTGGAGACATGAAGAGACTAGACCTGCCTGGATATAACTGGGGACATGAAGGGACTAGACCTGCCTGGATATAACTGGGGACATGGAGGGACTAGACCTGCCTTGATATAACTGGGGACATGAAGGTACTAGACCTGCCTGGATATAACTGGGGACATGAAGGGACTAGACCTGCCTGGATATAACTGGGGACATGGAAGGACTAGACCTGCCTGGATATAACTGGAGACATGAAGAGACTAGACCTGCCTGGATATAACTGGTGGATATGAAGGGACTAGACCTGCCTGGATATAACTGGAGACATGAAGAGACTAGACCTGCCTGGATATAACTGGGGGATATGAAGGGACTAGACCTGCCTGGATATAACTGGAGACATGAAGAGACTAGACCTGCCTGGATATAACTGGGGGATATGAAGGGACTAGACCTGCCTGGATATAACTGGAGACATGAAGAGACTAGACCTGCCTGGATATAACTGGGGACATGGAGGGACTAGACCTGCCTGGATATAACTGGGGACATGAAGGGACTAGACCTGCCTGGATATAACTGGGGACATGGAAGGACTAGACCAGCCTGGATATAACTGGGGACATGGAGGGACTAGACCTGCCTGGATATAACTGGTGGATATGAAGGGACTAGACCTGCCTGGATATAACTGGGGACATGAAGGGACTAGACCTGCCTGGATATAACTGGGGACATGAAGGGACTAGACCTGCCTGGATATAACTGGGGACATGGAAGGACTAGACCAGCCTGGATATAACTGGTGGATATGAAGGGACTAGACCTGCCTGGATATAACTGGAGACATGAAGAGACTAGACCTGCCTGGATATAACTGGGGACATGAAGGGACTAGACCTGCCTGGATATAACTGGGGACATGAAGGGACTAGACCTGCCTGGATATAACTGGGGGATATGAAGGGACTAGACCTGCCTGGATATAACTGGGGGATATGAAGGGACTAGACCTGCCTGGATATAACTGGGGGATATGAAGGGACTAGACCTGCCTGGATATAACTGGGGACATGAAGGGACTAGACCTGCCTGGATATAACTGGGGACATGAAGGGACTAGACCTGCCTGGATATAACTGGGGACATGGAGGGACTAGACCTGCCTGGATATAACTGGGGGATATGAAGGGACTAGACCTGCCTGGATATAACTGAGGACATGAAGGGACTAGACCTGCCTGGATATAACTGAGGACATGAAGGGACTAGACCTGCCTGGATATAACTGGGGGATATGAAGGGACTAGACCTGCCTGGATATAACTGAGGACATGAAGGGACTAGACCTGCCTGGATATAACTGGGGACATGAAGGGACTAGACCTGCCTGGATATAACTGGGGACATGAAGGGCCTAGACCTGCCTGGATATAACTGGGGACATGAAGGGACTAGACCTGCCTGGATATAACTGGGGGATATGAAGGGACTAGACCTGCCTGGATATAACTGGGGGATATGAAGGGACTAGACCTGCCTGGATATAAATGGGGACATGGAGGGACTAGACCTGCCTTGATATAACTGGGGACATGGAGGGACTAGACCTGCCTTGATATAACTGGGGACATGGAGGGACTAGACCTGCCTGGATATAACTGGGGACATGGAGGGACTAGACCTGCCTGGATATAACTGGGGACATGGAGGGACTAGACCTTCCTGGATATAACTGGGGACATGGAGGGACTAGACCTGCCTGGATATAACTGGGGGATATGAAGGGACTAGACCTGCCTGGATATAACTGGGGGATATGAAGGGACTAGACCTGCCTGGATATAACTGGGGACATGGAGGGACTAGACCTGCCTGGATATAACTGGGGACATGGAGGGACTAGTCCTGCCTGGATATAACTGGGGACATGGAGGGACTAGTCCTGCCTGGATATAACTGGGGACATGGAGGGACTAGACCTGCCTGGATATAACTGGGGACATGGAGGGACTAGACCTGTCTGGATATAACTGGGGACATGGAAGGACTAGACCTGCCTGGATATAACTGGGGACATGGAAGGACTAGACCTGCCTGGATATAACTGGGGACATGGAAGGACTAGACCTGCCTGGATATAACTGGGGACATGGAAGGACTAGACCTGCCTGGATATAACTGGGGACATGGAAGGACTAGACCTGCCTGGATATAACTGGGGACATGGAAGGACTAGACCTGCCTGGATATAACTGGGGACATTGATGGACTAGACCTGCCTGGATATAACTGGGGACATGGATGGACTAGACCTGCCTGGATATAACTGGGGACATTGATGGACTAGACCTGCCTGGATATAACTGGGGACATTGATGGACTAGACCTGCCTGGATATAACTGGGGACATTGATGGACTAGACCTGCCTGGATATAACTGGGGACATTGATGGACTAGACCTGCCTGGATATAACTGGGGACATTGATGGACTAGACCTGCCTGGATATAACTGGGGACATTGATGGACTAGACCTGCCTGGATATAACTGGGGACATTGATGGACTAGACCTGCCTGGATATAACTGGGGACATTGATGGACTAGACCTGCCTGGATATAACTGGGGACATTGATGGACTAGACCTGCCTTGATATAACTGGGGACATTGATGGACTAGACCTGCCTGGATATAACTGGGGACATTGATGGACTAGACCTGCCTGGATATAACTGGGGACATTGATGGACTAGACCTGCCTGGATATAACTGGGGACATTGATGGACTAGACCTGCCTGGATATAACTGGGGACATTGATGGACTAGACCTGCCTGGATATAACTGGGGACATTGATGGACTAGACCTGCCTGGATATAACTGGGGACATTGATGGACTAGACCTGCCTGGATATAACTGGGGACATTGATGGACTAGACCTGCCTGGATATAACTGGGGACATTGATGGACTAGACCTGCCTTGATATAACTGGGGACATTGATGGACTAGACCTGCCTGGATATAACTGGGGACATTGATGGACTAGACCTGCCTGGATATAACTGGGGACATTGATGGACTAGACCTGCCTGGATATAACTGGGGACATTGATGGACTAGACCTGCCAGCCTCCTGCTCTTTTGGGATCATATAGTGGTGATTAGATATATATTTGTTATCATGTATGAAGGTCGAGGACCCTGTTGTCCCTGCTGTCTTATTGGTTGTAAACTCTCTTACCCCACAGGACTATGATGGTCTTATTGTCCGCTCAGCCACTAAAGTTACAGCAGACGTCCTGACTGCAGGGTCAAGACTGAAGGTGGTCGGACGAGCGGGAACCGGAGTGGACAACGTGGATGTGGACGCGGCCACCAAGAATGGGATCATCGTAATGAAGTAAGAGCCTCATGAGTGCAGACTCAACCTCACCTCAATAAGAACGCCACACAAACAATCCCCCCACACACAATCCCCCACACACAATCCCCCCAAACACATGACCCCCCCACAAATCCCCCCCCCAAACACATGACCCCCCACACACACAATCCCCACACACAATCCCCCCAAACACATGACCCCCCCCCACACACAATCACCCCAAACACATGACCCTCAAACACATGACCCCCCCCACAATTACCCCAAACACATGACCCCCCACACACAATCCCCACACACAATCACCCCAAACACATAACCCCCCACACAATCCCCCCAAACACATGACCCCCCACACACAATCCCTCCAAACACATGACCCCCACACACAATCCCCCCAAACACATGACCCTGAATACATGACCCCCCCACAAAATCACCCCAAATACATGACCCCCCAAACACATGACCCCCCACACACAATCCCCCCAAACACATGACCCCCCACACAATCCCCACACACAAATCCCCCAAACACAAGACCCCCCATACTATCCCCCCCAAACACATGACCCCCCCCACACAATCACCCCAAACACATGACCCCCCAAACACATGACCCCCACACACGATCCCCCCTCCGAGTAGCGGTCCACCTCTGACATCACCCATTGGCCTTCCTCTTGTGAGGAGCAGAACACGGTGTCCAGAGGCAGCGCAAGCACTCATTGCTCCGCTGACCCTCCGGATGGGTAAGTCTGATCTGCAGTGCTATTGGTAGATCATCTATGCGCGCTCCCGACAGGAGCGCTGCATAGACTATCTGAGGGCGGAAGCAAGCGCCCAGCAAGGCATCAGTGACGTCGTACCTGCTGGGAAGCGCTGCTTCCTGCCCTGCTTTATAGAGCAGATTTAGAAGCACTAAATCTGCTCTATTAAAGCGATTTAAACGTTTTTTAAAGCCAGGTAGGGGGTTAGGGCTAGATTACTAATAGGTAGGGACATATTAGATGAAATATTACTTGGTAGGAGCTACACTTTAAAGGACAACCCTGACGGACACCAGACCCAACCTCCAAAGAGCGGCCAATCCAACCATTCACAAGCGGGAAACTCTCTGCCCCTACATACAAGGTCTTAAGCCAATCAACAAACCCCCCCGGCAGGCCATATCTCAGAAGAACAGACCAGAGGTACTCATGGTTAACCCGATCAAACGCTTTTGCCTGATCCAAGGACAGCAAGTACCCCTTCCAGTGGCCAGCCCTACCCTGCTCCACAGCCTCTCGGACACTGAGCACAGCACTAAATGTACTGCGGCCAGGAACAGAGCAATGCTGAGCCCCCGAAAGGAGCCGGGGTGCAAACTCCACCAGCCGGTTTAACAGCACTTTTGCCAGAATCTTTCTGTCCGCATTGAGAAGTGCTATGGGACGCCAATTCTCAATGTGGGACGGATCTTTACCCTTTGACAGGATGATCAGCGCTGACTTCATTGACTTTGGCAGAGTGCCCGAGGATAGACACTCATTAAAAACCGCGGTCAAGAGGGGAACCAAAGTGTCCTTAAAGGTCTTATAGAACTCAGATGTTAAGCCATCTGGACCGGGTGACTTCTTGAGGGCAAGCCCATCAATAGCCATCCTGACTTCCTCTTCCCGGATCATCTCTGTCAAAACGTCAAGAGAGGGGTCTACTCCTGGTTCAGGGACGGTTTCAGCCAAGAAAGCTGATACCTTATCTCGAGCTAGATCCTTCCTTCCCAAGAGGTGCGAGTAGAAGGATCTGACGACCTCCAGGATCCCTGATCTGGACCTTTTCAAGGATCCCGTACTATCAATCAGTCCTGAGACTATTTTACTATTCACTGACATCTTGCAGTTTCTGTAAGGGTCGGGTGAGCGGTACTTCCCGTAATCCCTCTCAAAAACCAAAGATGCGTGTCTGTCATACTGGCACTTCATCAACAAGGACTTCACTCTGGAGATATCGTCACGACTACCTCCAGTCGAGACAAGGTGCTCAAGTTTCTTCCTCAGGCCCTGGTACAAGCGGTACCTGTTTAGGCTTCTGAGGCCCGAGAGCTGGCGGAAGAATCTCGCAACCCTTTTTTTGAAGATCTCCCACCACTCTGACTTACTGCTACAAAGGCCCAGCAATGGTACCTGGCTCTGAAGAAAATCCTCAAAGGACTGTCTTATCTCCGCTTCTTCCAAGAGAGACGAATTCAGCTTCCAATAGCCTCTGCCCATCCGGGGGGTCTCTGTGACATTCAGAGAAAACAAAATTAAACAGTGATCGGAGAACTCCACCTCAACAACAGACACTGCTGAAGAGACGGCCTCCTCCTTTAAATAAAACCTGTCTATCCTAGACCTACAACTACCCCTATGATAGGTGAATCCTGCGTGGCCTGGGGTGTGCCGGATGTGGACATCCACCAGGCAAGCCTCACTCGCTATGCTATTAACCCCTTAACGACGCAGGACGTACATTTACGTCCTGAACATAACCGCGGGCATCGGAGCGATGCCGGCGTCATGCGCGGCAGGTACCGGCTGTGCATCGTAGCCAGGGACCCGCCAGTAATGGCGGACACCCGCGATCCCGCGGATGTCCGTCATTAACCCCTCAGATGCCGTGATCAATACCGATCACGGCATCTGCAGGATCGCGGTCACTTAACAGGATGATTGGATCGCCAGCAGCGCTGCCGTGGCGATCCGATCATCCTGCACGGCAGACGGAGGTCCCCTCACCTGGCTCCGCTGCCTTCCGGGAGTCTTCTGCTCTGATCTGCCTTCCCGCAGACCAGAGCAGAAGATGACCGATAATGCTGATCAGTGCTGTGTCCTATACATAGCACTGAACAGGATTAGCAATCGAGTGATTGCTTTAAATAGTCCCCTATGGGGACTATTAAAGTGTAAAAATAAAAGTAAAAAAATAAATGTGAAAACCCCCTCCCCCAATAAAAACATAAATTGTCCCATTTTCTCTACTTTACCCCCAAAAAGTGTAAAAAAAAATTATTTTATATACATATTTGGTATCGCCTCATACGTAAATATCCAAACTATTAAAATAAAATGTAAATGATCCCGTACGGTGAACGGCGTGAACGTAAAAAAAAAAAAAAGTCCAAAATAGCTGCTTTTTTATAACCTTTTATGCCAAAAAAAATTAATAAAAAATGTAATAAAAGCTTTGTATAAGCAAATATGGTATTAGTAAAAAGTACAGATCACGGCGCAAAAAATGAGCCCTCATACCACCGCTTATACGGAAAAATGAAAAAGTTATAGGTCTTCAAAATAGGGGGATTTTAAATGTACTAATTTGGTTTAAAAGTTTGCGTTTTTTTTTTTTTAAGCGCAACAGTAATAGAAAGTGTATTATGATGGGGATCATTTTAATCGTATTGACCCAGAGAATAAAAAACACATAATTTTTACCATAAATTGTACGGCGTGAAAACAAAACCTTCCAAAATTTGCAAAATTGCGGTTTTCTTTTTAATTTCCCCACACAAATAGTATATATTTTTTGTTGCGCCATACATTTTATGGTAAAGTGAGTGATGAGATTACAACGGACAACTGGTCCCGCAAAAAACAAGCCCTCATACTAGTCTGTGGAGGAAAATATAAAAGAGTTATGATTTTTTGAAGGGAGGAGGAAAAAACGAAAACGTAAAAATAAAATTGTTTGAGTCCTTAAGGTCCAAATGGGCTGAGTCCTTAACCCCTTAAGGACCAAGGGCGTACAGGTACGCCCTTGGTCCTGCTCTCCTGATATAACGCGGGGTTACACAGTAACCCCGCGTCATATCACGGCGGGCCCGGCGTCATAGTGAAGCCGGGACCCGCCTCTAATAGCGCGCAGCGCCGATCGCGGCTAAAAGTGAAACCGAAAGTGGCCGGCTAGCTCAGTCGGGCTGTACGGGATAGCCGCGGCTAATCGCGGCATCCCGAACAGCTGACAGGACAGCGGGAGGGCCCCTACCTGCCTCCTCGCTGTCCGATCGCCGAATGACTGCTCAGTGCCTGAGATCCAGGCCTGAGCAGTCATGCGGCAGAATCGTTGATCACTGGTTTCTTATGAGAAACCAGTGATCAGCATAGAAGATCAGTGTGTGCAGTGTTATAGGTCCCTATGGGATAACAATGATCAGTGTGTGCAGTGTTATAGGTCCCTATGGGATAACAATGATCAGTATAAGAGATCAGTGTGTGCAGTGTTATAGGTCCCTATGGGATAACAATGATCAGTATAAGAGATCAGTGTGTGCAGTGTTATAGGTCCCTATGGGATAACAATGATCAGTATAAGAGATCAGTGTGTGCAGTGTTATAGGTCCCTATGGGATAACAATGATCAGTATAAGAGATCAGTGTGTGCAGTGTTATAGGTCCCTATGGGATAACAATGATCAGTATAAGATCAGTGTGTGCAGTGTTATAGGTCCCTATGGGATAACAATGATCAGTATAAGAGATCAGTGTGTGCAGTGTTATAGGTCCCTATGGGATAACAATGATCAGTATAAGAGATCAGTGTGTGCAGTGTTATAGGTCCCTATGGGATAACAATGATCAGTATAAGAGATCAGTGTGTGCAGTGTTATAGGTCCCTATGGGATAACAATGATCAGTATAAGATCAGTGTGTGCAGTGTTATAGGTCCCTATGGGATAACAATGATCAGTATAAGAGATCAGTGTGTGCAGTGTTATAGGTCCCTATGGGATAACAATGATCAGTATAAGAGATCAGTGTGTGCAGTGTTATAGCCTCCTATGGGGTAATAATGATCAGTATAAGAGATCAGTGTGTGCAGTGTTATAGTCTCCTATGGGATAATAATGATCAGTATAAGAGATCAGTGTGTGCAGTGTTATAGTCTCCTATGGGATAACAATGATCAGTATAAGAGATCAGTGTGTGCAGTGTTATAGTCTCCTATGGGATAATAATGATCAGTATAAGAGATCAGTGTGTGCAGTGTTATAGTCTCCTATGGGATAATAATGATCAGTATAAGAGATCAGTGTGTGCAGTGTTATAGTCTCCTATGGGATAACAATGATCAGTATAAGAGATCAGTGTGTGCAGTGTTATAGTCTCCTATGGGATAACAATGATCAGTATAAGAGATCAGTGTGTGCAGTGTTATAGTCTCCTATGGGATAATAATGATCAGTATAAGAGATCAGTGTGTGCAGTGTTATAGTCTCCTATGGGATAATAATGATCAGTATAAGAGATCAGTGTGTGCAGTGTTATAGTCTCCTATGGGATAATAATGATCAGTATAAGAGATCAGTGTGTGCAGTGTTATAGTCTCCTATGGGAGCTATAACACTGCAAAAAAAAAGTGAAAAAAAAAAAAGTGAATAAATATCATTTAACTCCTCCCCTATTAAAAGTTTGAATCACCCCCCTTTTCCAATAAAAAAAAAAACAGTGTAAATAAAAATAAACTTATGTGGTATCGCCACGTGCGGAACTGTCCGAATTATAAAAATATATCATTAATTAAACCGCTTGGTCAATGGCGTGCGCGCAAAATAATTCCAAAGTCCAAAATAGTGCATTTTTGGTCACGTTTTATATCATTTATAAATGAATCAATAAGTCCTATCAATGCAAAAATGGTACCGTTAAAAACTTCAGATCACGGCGCAAAAAATGAGCCCTCATACCGCCCCATACACGCCCCAAAATAAAAAAGTTATAGGGGTCAGAAATGACAATTTTAAACGTATACATTGTCCTGCATGTAGTTATGATTTTTTCCAGAAGTCCGACAAAATCAAACCTATATAAGTAGGGGATCATTTTAACCGTATGGACCTACAGAATAAAGATAAGGTGTCATTTTTACCGAAAAATGTACTATGTAGAAACGGAAGCCCCCAAAAGTTACAAAACGGCGTTTTTTTTTTTCAATTTTGTCGCACAATGATTTTTTTTTTCCGTTTCACCGTAGATTTTTGGGTAAAATGACTGACGTCATTACAAAGTAGAATTGGTGGCGCAAAAAATAAGCATCATATGGATTTTTAGGTGCAAAATTGAAAGTGTTATGATTTTTTTAAGGCAAGGAGCAAAAAACGAAAATGCAAAAACGGAAAACCCCCCGGTCCTTAAGGGGTTAAGGGGTTAAAGGGGTACTCCCATGCAAAACTTTTTTTTTTTAAATCAACTGGTGCCAGAAAGTTAAACAGATTTGTAAATCACTTCTATTAAAAAATCTTAATCCTTCCAGTATTTTTTAGGGGCTGTATACGAAAGAGAAATCCAAAAAAAGAAATGAATTTCCTCTGATGTCATGAGCACAGTGCTCTCTGCTGACCTCTGCTGTCCATTTTAGGAACTGTCCAGAGCAGGAAAAAAATCCCCATAGCAAACATATGCTGCCCTGGACAGTTCCTAAAATGAACAGCAGAGGTCAGCAGAGAGCACTGTGGTCATGACATCAGAGGAAATTCATTTCTTTTTTGGATTTCTTTTTAGTATACAGCCCCCAAAAAGTCCTGGAAGGATTGAGATTTTTTAATAGAAGTGATTTACAAAGTGATTTCTGGCACCAGTAGAATAAAAAAAAAAAAAAAAAAAATTCCACGGTAGTACCCCTTTAAGGGCGACGCTATCATAAGTCAGCTTGTCTCTGGAACCTCCCTTGTCTTGGGGCCTCGTGACAGCATTAAAGTCCCCTCCAAAAGACCACCTGCCGACTTGTAAAATAAATTGGGCTTGATCCTCATAAAGAGACACTTCCGGTCCCACTTAGACTGTAGATGTTAATAAGGCGAAGTTCTCAGCATTAATATGGGCAAAAAAATCATAGGCCGCAAATCGAGCCATATCTGACTTAATGCTGGCGACATTAATGAGTTATATCCTGTATTATACTCCAGAACTGTACTCACTATTCTGCTGGTGAGATCACTGTGTACATACATTACATTACTTATCCTGTACTGATCCTGAGTGTTATATCCTGTATTATACCCCAGAGCTGTACTCACTATTCTGCTGGTGAGATCACTGTGTACATACATTACATTACTTATCCTGTACTGATCCTGAGTTATATCCTGTATTATACTCCAGATCTGTACTCACTATTCTGCTGGTGAGGTCACTGTGTACATACATTACATTATTTATCCTGTACTGATCCTGAGTTATATCCTGTATTATACTCCAGAGCTGTACTCACTATTCTGCTGGTGAGGTCACTGTGTACATACATTACATTACTTATCCTGTACTGATCCTGAGTTATATCCTGTATTATACTCCAGAACTGTACTCACTATTCTGCTGGTGAGGTCACTGTGTATATACATTACATTACTTATCCTGTACTGATCCTGAGTTATATCCTGTATTATACTCCAGAGCTGTACTCACTATTCTGCTGGTGAGGTCACTGTGTACATACATTACATTATTTATCCTGTACTGATCCTGAGTTATATCCTGTATTGTACTCCAGAGCTGTACTCACTATTCTGCTGGTGAGGTCACTGTGTACATACATTACATTACTTATCCTGTACTGATCCTGAGTTATATCCTGTATTATACTCCAGAGCTGTACTCACTATTCTGCTGGTGAGGTCACTGTGTACATACATTACATTACTTATCCTGTACTGATCCTGAGTTATATCCTGTATTATACTCCAGAGCTGTACTCACTATTCTGCTGGTGAGGTCACTGTGTACATACATTACATTACTTATCCTGTACTGATCCTGAGTTATATCCTGTATTATACCCCAGAGCTGTACTCACTATTCTGCTGGTGAGGTCACTGTGTACATACATTACATTACTTATCCTGTACTGATCCTGAGTTATATCCTGTATTATACTCCAGAGCTGTACTCACTATTCTGCTGGTGAGGTCACTGTGTACATACATTACATTACTTATCCTGTACTGATCCTGAGTTATATCCTGTATTATACCCCAGAGCTGTACTCACTATTCTGCTGGTGAGGTCACTGTGTATATACATTACATTACTTATCCTGTACTGATCCTGAGTTATATCCTGTATTATACTCCAGAGCTGTACTCACTATTCTGCTGGTGAGGTCACTGTGTACATACATTACATTACTTATCCTGTACTGATCCTGAGTTATATCCTGTATTATACCCCAGAGCTGTACTCACTATTCTGCTGGTGAGGTCACTGTGTATATACATTACATTACTTATCCTGTACTGATCCTGAGTTATATCCTGTATTATACTCCAGAGCTGTACTCACTATTCTGCTGGTGAGGTCACTGTGTACATACATTACATTACTTATCCTGTACTGATCCTGAGTTATATCCTGTAGATCTTTTATTAAAAAATATAAAACATTACAAACATCACCATAACAATAATACAAACAACATACACCTGTATAATATATACAATAATGAGTCCATATTAGTCCAAAAATGTCCAACCAAGTATCTTCTGGTCCAGCCTCATTCTCACCAAACACACCGCTATAATAACAACAACTACTAAACACTCTACAATAATAATAATACTTACAGTAATAATAATAACAATAATAACTAAAGGTCCGGTTGCATTTCCCCACCCAAAAAAATAAATATGTGTCAAACCACCAACAAACACCGCAAACAGAAAAACAGAATATACAATTTTTTGATTTTTTTTATTTTATTTTATTTTATTTTTTATTTTTTATTTTGGCCCTGAGCTGGTCCCGCATCCCATGCCCCCAGTACATGATAACAGACGTCCATGAACCAGTCCAGGATTTTTTTTCTTTTTTGAAATAAAAAGTCCCACACAGAAACCCCCCTCCCCCATCTACCCACCACCCAACCTAACACTAAACCCCAACACAACCCCTAGAAAAAAATACAATATATATATATATATATATATATATATATATATATATATACATATACATATACATAAATGTACAAACAAAACAAATATATACAAAATAATACAAACTATACAAACCAAACATCAATAAGGCTTTTCAATCACACAAACCCCTAAAGCTCAAGTTCAGTGCCTGCAAGCCCTATATCACCATATATCTACAGCACAAAACAAAAAGACTAATGTGCCAGCATCAGCCCACCACCAGGGGGAGACAACAGGCTAAGGCACTTTAAAGGCAGAGCCCCTCCACAGACGAGAGGCCCTGCCAGCACCCAGCCTCTCGTACTCCAGAGAACGCACCTTCACCAGGTCACCGAGAATGTTCCTAACCACCACATCCACAGGGAGGATTTTACGCTGCTTCGACACTAAACACCGTGCGTTCCACGTGTAATACCTGACCACTGAGCTGACTAGGAATAAAGTGCACCGGTCCCAGCCTCCAAGGTTTCTGAATGCCCCATAGGCCCATTCCGCATAGGAGAGACTGGCCAGCCGAGGCCAACCAATGGAAGCGCCCACCCTGGTGTAAACCTCTGTGTTAAAGGGACAATGAAGCAGAAAATGCTTTCCAGCATGCCTCCACACTCTTCGCGGGGACATCCCCGGTCATCAGAGCTCCTGCACTTCAGATTGTCCCTCACACACAGTTTCCCATGGAAGCAGCGCCAAGTCAAGTCCCAAAACTTCAAGGGGATCCTGATAGAATTCAAAAACTCTAAACCCACCTCCAGATACCGACTTGGGCAGTCCTTGAGCGCCAATGGCCTCTGGAAATGATAAGTTTCCTCTTGTCAAGGAATTTCCTCGACAGAGTCCTAATCTCCCACATCCCCAGACCCCACCGACGAATAACCTTCAGAACCGGGGTAGCGTAAGCCGGGAGATGCCCGTGTGGTGTGCGAAGATCCTTCACTTGCCCTCCTGTCTCCCATTCCTGGAAGAAAGGCCAAAACCATCCCCTACAGGAGGATACCCACGGTGGAGCCCTCTCTGACCAGAGGTTTGCTATATTGGTCTTAAGAAAGGTATTCACTAGGAACACCACAGGGTTGACCATACACAACCCCCCTAGTCTCCTCGTACGGTAAGTAACCTCCCTCTTCACTAGGTTCAGTCTATTCCCCCATAACATTTGGAAGAACACACTGTAGACGCGGGTCCAAAGAGGTTCTGGCAACATGCATACACTGCCCAAGTATATCAGCAAAGGGAGCAGGAAAGTTTTCATCAGGTTAACCCTTTCCCGGAGGGTCAAAGACCAACCCTTCCACTGATCCACCTTCTGAGCGGCGATCTTAAGCCTGCTTTCCCAGTTTTGTTTGCGGTAATCCCCTTGACCAAATTAGATGCTGAGGACTTTTGCGGATTCCTGGGGCTCTGGAAGGGCGTCCGGGAGATCAAAATCAGGATCTCCCCCTCCCAGCCAGAGACTCTCACACTTATCCTGATTGATCTTGGACCCGGATGCCTCCGAGTAGCGGTCCACCTCTGACATCACCCATCTGCCCTCCTCTTGTGAGGAGACAAACACGGTGACATCATCAGCGTACGCTACCGCCCTCAGAGCCGAATCCGGCACCACCAGGTCCATTCTCACCCCCGCCAACGGTCCACAATCAATTCTTCTAAGGAAAGGATCGATTGCAAACACGTACAGCAAAGGGCTCAAAGGACAACCCTGACGGACACCAGACCCAACCTCAAAAGAGCGGCCAATCCAACCATTCACAAGCGGGAAACTCTCTGCCCCTACATACAAGGTCTTAAGCCAATCAACAAACCCCCCTGGCAGACCATATCTCAGAAGGACAGACCAGAGGTACTCATGGTTAACCCGATCAAACGCTTTTGCCTGATCCAAGGACATCAAGTACCCCTTCCAGTGGCCAGCCCTACCCTGCTCCACAGCCTCTCGGACACTGAGCACAGCACTAAATGTACTGCGGCCCGGAACAGAGCAATGCTGAGCCCCCGAAAGGAGCCGGGGTGCAAACTCCACCAACCGGTTAAACAGCACTTTTGCCAGAATCTTTCTGTCCGCATTGAGAAGTGCTATGGGACGCCAATTCTCAATGTGGGACGGGTCTTTACCCTTTGACAGGATGATCAGCGCTGACCTCCTCATTGACTTTGGCAGAGTGCCCGAGGATAGACACTCATTAAAAACCGCGGTCAAGAGGGGAACCAAAGTGTCCTTAAAGGTCTTATAGAACTCAGATGTTAAGCCATCCGGACCGGGTGACTTCTTGAGGGCAAGCCCATCAATAGCCATCCTGACTTCCTCTTCCCGGATCATCTCTGTCAAAACGTCAAGAGAGGGGTCTACTCCTGGTTCAGGGACGGTTTCAGCCAAGAAAGCTGATACCGCGTGGCCTCGGGTGTGCCGGATGTGGACATCCACCAGGCGAGCCTCACTCGCTATGCTATTCAGGGCGACGCTATCATAAGTCAGCTTGTCTCTGGAACCTCCCCTGTCTTGGGGCCTCGTGACAGCATTAAAGTCCCCTCCAAAGACCACCTGCCTACTTGTAAAAAGATAGGGCTTGATCCTCATAAAGAGACACTTCCGGTCCCACTTAGACTGTGGGCCGTAGATGTTAATAAGGCGAAGTTCTTGTCCCCTCATGAGGACATCTAAGATCAGGCACCTCCCCATTTCTAACTCGATAACCCGTCGGCATTCTACCGCTGCGGTAAAAAGGACCGCCACTCCGCTATACGGCTCGGCCCCAAGAGACCAGTAGGAGGGCCCATTCCTCCACTCTCTTTTAGCCTTGTAGATAGATGACATATCTGTTAGCCTGGTCTCCTGCAAAAATAAAATATCAGCATTAATATGGGCAAAAAAATCATAGGCAGCAAAACGAGCTGTATCTGACTTAATGCTGGCGACATTAATGGACGCCAGTGTCAACGGAGAGGTGCCGCCACCGAGGGTGATTGAGTTAAACAGCTTTCTTTTTCCCACTCCCCTTCTCACCCTCCACATCAGAAGAACTCTTCACCCTTTTTAGAGAAATAGAAGTGTCCATCTCACCAGACGTCGTTTTACTTTCCTCATCTCCGGATTCTAGGCCAGTCCCTTCCCCTGAGGACATAACCTCCCCAGGGGAACAGGACTCGGCGCCCCCTGGAAGCCCCTCTGCCACCTCCCCCTCATCCTCCTCTTCCGAAGAAGAGGAGGAGATGTCCCTGAGGGGTCGGAATTGATTGGAAAGGCCAACCAGAGGGGAGTCAGTTTTGCCTTCCTTTGGCACCTGGACCAGGGTGGGAGAAGATCTTAAATCTCCCTTTTTTCTACTTGTACCCCGCTTTCGTGTCTCCTTCTGCCATCCCCCATCATCCTCCTCCACGCTATCTGAGGAGATGGCACCTTCCTCATTCTGGATCCTCCTGACCTCCTCATTCAACTCGCCATCCCTCGGGGTCTCAGCAGCAAGGTTGGCCTCTGGGACAGAATGAGAGGTCGTCCCGGTGACCCGGGCTTTCCCCATCACCCTATCCCTTTGGCGTTTATCAAGACGTCTTAGTTGGGCTGGTGTCTTTTTCTTGCTGTTCCTCACTGACCCCTCAGTTCCTCCACCCCTGCTAGTCCCCTCCCCAGCAGATTCCGGCTCGTGATCTTCACCCGCTGGGGACAAGACTGCATTAGCGAAAGAACGAGGACAACGACTGAATGGGTGACCTAAGTCACCACACAGGTGACACCTAATCTCTGCACAAGATGCGGCAAGATGGCCTACACCCCCACACAAGGCACATTTCTGCACCGTACAGTTTGCACTGAAGTGTGTGGGGTCACCACATCTGTGACAGAGCTTCGGCTGACCCCGGTAGAAAATCTGGATACGATCCGAGAAAGGCAGAGGATGGAATATGGGTAACTGTATTTCCTGAACGCTTAAGTTTTACCAAAAACGTCCAGGCTCCTGACCAGATGCCAAACTCGTCCCTGTTCTTCTGCGGGACCCCCATTACCTCGCCATACCGTCCTAACCAGGTGATGATGTCAACACAAGAGAGTGATTCGTTACGGGTCAAAACGGTCACTTTTTTTATTTAGTTTTGACGCGACAATGCCTGTACGGCAAAGTCTCGCCAGCCGGGCTCATTCTTTACCAATTCATAATTCGACCAGAAAAGCTCAAGCCCCTCTGGCCGAACAAAACTGATATCGAATTCAGGAGCACCGTAGGGATGTATCAAGGCGAAGATATCGACTGCCTTGAAGCCCATCTTTAGCAAGAGCTCAACCACTTTGGTCCTTGAAGGACACATATCTTCGCCCTGCCACCGAAGACGGACCACATTCCTACGGTTACTACCTGCCCCGGCTGTTGGGAGGGACCACACAGTATCGCCCCCTCTTTCCTCTCGGAAGGCAGAGAGACCGTGTCTCTCTATCCAGAAAGACAGATCAACTGCTCTACCCTCTACATTAATCGACCTTTCCCCCTTTTTCAGAGCTTCCAGGAGACGTCGCTGCAATAAACCGTCCCTAGAGTCAGGAGACGAGGAAAATATTCTACTTCCCCCAGCAGTGACATTGGCATAACTCCTATGGTCTGTCACCACTGGGGGGGCAACCGGACCAGACCCTACACCTACACCACTGCCAATGACAACATCCCCACCACCCCCAATGACAACATTAGCACTTCCCCCAACAACATTGTTTCCAATAGCCTCATCTGTAGTCCCATCACCACCACCCCCAATTACAGCAACAGCAAAATCACCTTCTCCAATAACATTAACCTCCATCCTCTCCCCAGTCATACACCCCGCACCCCCATTTACCTTCTCATTCACACTGGCTGGACCAGAAATAGCAAATCCGGGAAACGAGGATGATGATGATGATGATGATGTTTTTCCCCGTTTTGCCTCAGCATCACGGGGCACTGGGGCTGGGACAACCTCCACTGGCCCTTTAAGGGACCGGGCAGCATGCTTGCCCGGTCTAGAGGAGGCCCCAGCCCTGTTCTTATTAGTGCCCTCCGCCTCATCAGCATCATCTCCAGTCTTCTCATGGCGCCGCTGATCAATGGGATCAGCGGCACCAATGCAAAATAAACGTTTTTCTTTACTTTTGGGAGAATCTATTTTTCCCTTAGCCACCACGACTACCTCCGGCACCGAGTCACCCCCCTCTCCCACAGGGGAGCGAACTACAGCACCGGAGTCTGCCTCTCTGCCCACCGCTGGGCCGCCCTCACTGTACGGCCTTGCGGCCGATGCCTTCTCTGCTCCATCCCTGCTACTGCAAACAGGCATGGAGCTCTGCGCCCTTTTAGTATCTGTACTCTCCCCGCACCTTTGCACCGAGTCCACCACAGAACACGGGCTGGGCTGGGTAACGGGGCTTGCACAATGAGCTGACCCTGCGGCCGACTCAGGGTATACAGGGAGGGGGGTGTAGATGTAACTCACCACTTCTTGCTGCTTTGGCTTGGTCTTTTTCTTCTTACCCCCAGGTGCCTCATTTGGGAGCTCATCTCCAAACACCAGGTTCTGAGGACACACTGGGGATTCCAGCATACGGATCTGGGCCATTAGCGCCCCTCCCTGGTAGCTGCTGTCACTGTCCTCCCCTGAGTCGGCAGGTGATACTGCTGGTTGCTGTGCAGGGGGCCCACTGTACGGGGCCTGCTGCTGTTGCCTCAGGCCACCAGGTGGATCTGGCTGTAGTTCTTCCTCCATCTCCTCCGCATCATCCACCTGGCTCTCAGGTTGCAGCCCCATCAACCTTTTATATTTTTTCTTCTTCTTTCACCCTGAAGCGCTCCTCTTTTTCCAATTTTTCTTTAAATGGACCACTCTTCTCCAGTAAAGCTGCTCTCCTCTCCTCCAAAACTTGCATGTCAGCCATAAGTCTTTATATCTCTGACTGGATCTCAGTTTTTTTCCGTTTAGGAGATACCTTGGCTCTGGCACGGGCACAGCGCAGTTCCTCTCGGAGCCTCCTGATGGCCTTACAGGCGTCTTCATACTCACGGAGGTGACTTTTTACCCGGGATGTATAGGTGGAAATAGACTCCCGGGTCCTCAGCACTCCCCAGCCTTCCTCACTGAGGTCGGCTTCACCTCCGTGAGCACTCTGCCTTCTTCCGGACGAACCCAGCTTTCCACTGGCAGCACCCAGCTTTCCCAAGGAGGATCCCACCTTGGAGCTTCTCGCCTCTGTGGGGGGAGTTGGAGCAGCATTGCTGCGACTCCTGGTGGAACGCCTCACCCCCAAATTCTCCGATGTTCCGGCCGCTTGCTGGCTTCTACTGCTCCCCTGCGGCCTAGTCCGAGGAGCAGAAGCCTGGGCCTCGCCTCCCTCACTCATGCCTGGAAACCCACTCCCTCCCTGGGGAGGAGGAAGCAGGCCCAAGGTGGAACAGATGGTAATTCCCTGGAGCTCAGGAGACACAGCAGACACACACAGCACAGCTGAAGCACGACCACACCCGCAACTAATTGGTCAGCACTCCAGAGCTGTACTCACTATTCTGCTGGTGAGGTCACTGTGTACATACATTACATTACTTATCCTGTACTGATCCTGAGTTATATCCTGTAGATCTTTTATTAAAATTTCAAACATAACAATAAAAAAATTACAAAACATAAACATATCATATCCGACAGAACATAATCAATATAACGATCATAAAACCATCACCATAGCATAAAATACAACACCGGTCCACCCCACACTCATTCCTGCACACAAACAAATATATACAATATTTACAAAAGACATATTCCTATAATACCCATAATACCCATACCATACTAATAAACTATATACACTAATATACACTAATACTAAATGTGAATTTCCTGGCCCAGTTGCAATACCAAAAACCCAATACCAGTAATATACCAAAAAGAATAACAACAACAACAATAATAATATATACAAAATAATAAAAACCAACACAAACAAAATAACACCACATTTTTTTTATTTTTTTTTTTGGGCCCTGAGCTGGTCCCGCATCCCATGCCCCCAGAACATGTTACCAGACGTCCATGAACCAGTCCAGGATTTTCTGTATATATAAAAGTCCCATACAAACCCCCTGCCCCCTTTTTAACCCACCACCCAACCTAAACTAAACCCAAACCCCAGGTGGCATCACACAATATATACAATATATACATTACATAAAATATACACAGACTAACAATATATACAATACATAAGTATACAAATAGACTACAACAATAAATACAATAACAAATACATATAACAATATAAGCCAAACAACAAACCCCTAAAGCTCAAGTTCAGCGCCTGCAAGCCCTATATTACCATAAACCAACTGCTCAAAACAAAAAGACTAATGTGCCAGCATCAGCCCACCACCAGGGGGAGACAACAGGCTAAGGCACTTTAAAGGCAGAGCCCCTCCATAGACGAGAGGCCCTGCCAGCACCCAGCCTCTCGTACTCCAGAGAACGCACCTTCACCAGGTCACTGAGAATGTTCCTAACCACCACATCCACAGGGAGGATTTTACGCTGCGTCGACACTAAACACCGTGCGTTCCACGTGTAGTACCTGACCACTGAGCTGACTAGGAATAAAGTGCACTGGTCCCAGCCTCCAAGGTTTCTGAATGCCCCATAGGCCCATTCCGCATAGGAGAGACTGGCCAGCCGAGGCCAACCAATGGAAGCGCCCACCCTGGTGTAAACCTCTGTGTTAAAGGGACAATGAAGCAGAAAATGCTCCATGCTTTCCAGCATGCCTCCACACTCTTCGCGGGGACATCCCCGGTCATCAGAGCTCCTGCACTTCAGATTGTCCCTCACACACAGTTTCCCATGGAAGCAGCGCCAAGTCAAGTCCCAAAACTTCAAGGGGATCCTGATAGAATTCAAAAGCTCTAAACCCACCTCCAGATCCCGACTTGGGCAGTCCTTGAGCGCCAATGGCCTCTGGAAATGAGAAGACAGGACCCTCTTGTCAAGGAATTTCCTCGACAGAGTCCTAATCTCCCCCATCCCCAGACCCCACCGACGAATAACCTTCAGAACCGGGGTAGCGTAAGCCGGGAGATGCCCGTGTGGTGTGCGAAGATCCTTCACTTGCCCTCCTGTCTCCCATTCCTGGAAGAAAGGCCGAAACCATCCCCTACAGGAGGATACCCACGGAGGAGCCCTCTCTGACCAGAGGTTTGCTATATTGGTCTTAAGAAAGGTATTCACTAGGAACACCACAGGGTTGACCATACACAACCCCCCTAGTCTCCTTGTACGGTAAGTAACCTCCCTCTTCACTAGGTTCAGTCTGTTCCCCCATAACATCTGGAAGAACACACTGTAGACCCGGGTCCAGAGAGGTTCTGGCAACATACATACACTGCCAAGATATATCAACAAAGGGAGCAGGAATGTTTTGATCAGGTTAACCCTTTCCCGGAGGGTCAAAGACCAACCCTTCCACTGATCCACCTTCTGAGCGGCGATCTTAAGCCTGCTGTCCCAGTTTTGTTTGGGGTAATCCCCTTGGCCAAATTCAATGCCGAGAACTTTTGCAGATTCCTGGGGCTCTGGAAGGGCGTCCGGGAGATCAAAACTAGGATCTCCCCCTCCCAGCCAGAGACTCTCACACTTATCCTGGTTGATCTTGGACCCGGATGCCTCCGAGTAGCGGTCCACCTCTGACATCACCCATCTGACCTCCTCTTGTGAGGAGACAAACACAGTGACATCATCAGCATATGCTACCGCCCTCAGAGCCGAATCCGGCACCGCCAGGTCCATTCTCACCCCCGCCAACGGTCCACAATCAATCCTCCTAAGGAAAGGATCGATTGCAAACACGTACAGCAAAGGGCTTAAAGGACAACCCTGACGGACACCAGACCCAACCTCAAAGGAGCGACCAATCCAACCATTCACAAGCGGGAAACTCTCTGCCCCTGCATACAAGGTCTTAAGCCAATCAACAAACCCCCCCGGCAGGCCATATCTCAGAAGAACAGACCAGAGGTACTCATGGTTAACCCGATCAAACGCTTTTGCCTGATCCAAGGACAGCAAGTACCCCTTCCAGTGGCCAGCCCTACCCTGCTCCACAGCCTCCCGGACACCGAGCACAGCACTAAATGTACTGCGGCCCGGAACAGAGCAATGCTGAGCCCCCGAAAGGAGCCGGGGTGCAAACTCCACCAGCCGGTTAAACAGCACTTTTGCCAGAATCTTTCTGTCCGCATTGAGAAGAGCTATGGGACGCCAATTCTCAATGTGGGACGGGTCTTTACCCTTTGACAAGATGATCAGCGCTGACCTCCTCATTGTCTTTGGCAGAGTGCCCGAGGATAGACACTCATTAAAAACCGCAGTCAAGAGGGGAACCAAAGTGTCCTTAAAGGTTTTGTAGAACTCAGATGTTAAGCCATCCGGACCGGGTGACTTCTTGAGGGCAAGCCCATCAATCGCCATCCTGACTTCCTCTTCCCGGATCATCTCTGTCAAAACGTCAAGAGAGGAGTCTACTCCTGGTTCAGGGATGGTTTCAGCCAAGAAAGCTGATACCTTATCTCGATCTAGATCCTTCCTTCCCAAGAGGTGCGAGTAGAAGGATCTGACGACCTCCAGGATCCCTGATCTGGACCTTTTCAAGGATCCCGTACTATCAATCAGTCCTGAGACTATTTTACTATTCACTGACATCTTGCAGTTTCTGTAAGGGTCGGGCGAGCGGTACTTCCCGTAATCCCTCTCAAAAACCAAAGATGCGTGTCTGTCGTACTGGCACTTCATCAGCAAGGACTTCACTCTGGAGATATCCTCTCGGCTACCTCCAGTCGAGACAAGGTTCTCAAGTTTCTTCCTCAGGCCCTGGTACAAACGGTACCTATTTAGGCTTCTGAGGCCCGAGAGCTGGCGGAAGAATCTCGCAACCCTTTCCTTGAAGATCTCCCACCACTCTGACTTACTGCTACAAAGGCCCAGCAATGGTACCTGGCTCTGAAGAAAATCCTCAAAGGAATGTCTTATCTCCGCTTCTTCCAAGAGAGACGAATTCAGCTTCCAATAGCCTCTGCCCATCCGGGGGGTCTCTGTGACATTCAGAGAAAACAAAATTAAACAGTGATCGGAGAACTCCACCTCAACAACAGATACTGCTGAAGAGACGGCTTCCTCCTTCAAATAAAACCTGTCTATCCTAGACCTACAACTACCCCTATGATAGGTGAATCCCGCGTGGCCTGGGGTGTACCGGATGTGGACATCCACCAGGCGAGCCTCACTTGCTATGCTATTAAGGGCGACGCTATCATAAGTCAGCTTGTCTCTGGAACCTCCCCTATCTTGGGGCCTCGTGATAGCATTGAAGTCCCCTCCAAAGACCACCTGCCGACTTGTAAAAAGATAGGGCTTGATCCTCATAAAGAGACACTTCCGGTCCCACTTAGACTGTGGGCCGTAGATGTTAATAAGGCGAAGTTCTTGTCCCTTCATGAGGACATCTAAGATCAGGCACCTCCCCATTTCTAACTCGATAACCCGTCGGCATTCTACCGCTGAAGTAAAAAGGACCGCCACTCCGCTATACGGCTCGGCCCCAAGAGACCAGTAGGAGGGCCCATTCCTCCACTCTCTTTTAGCCTTGTAGATAGATGACATATCTGTTAGCCTGGTCTCCTGCAAAAATAAAATATCAGCATTAATATGGGCAAAAAAATCATAGGCCGCAAATCGAGCCGTATCTGACTTTATGCTGGCAACATTAATGGATGCCAGAGTCAACGGAGAGGGTGCCGCCATCGAGGGTGATTGAGTTAGACAGCTTTCTTTTTCCCACCATCCTTCCCATCCACCCCACCACCCTCCTCATCAGATGATGGTTTACCCCTTTTTAGTGAGATGGATGTGTCCATTTTCCCATTATATACATTTTCCTCGTCCCCTGACTCTGGGCCAGTCTCCCCCCCTGAAGACAAAGATTCCCCAGGGAGAGAGGACTCAGCGTCTCCTGTGAGCCCCACCGCAACATCCGGAACCTCCCCCCCCGCCTCCTCCCCCTCCGAAGAGGAAATGTCGCGGAGGGCTCGGAACCGGTTGGAGAGACCAATCAGAGGGAGATCAGTTGTACCTTCCTTTGGCATCTGGCGGGTGGGAGAAGATATTACATCTCCTCTTTTTTTATTCCTCCGAGTACCCCGCTTTGTTTCTGCCCATCCCCCACTGTCCTCATCCGCGCTCTCACCATGGGAGGACAGTGAGGAGACGGCATCCCCCTCTTTGTGGATCCTCCCAATCTCCTCATCCAGTTCACTATCCCCCAGGGCCTCAGCAGTAAGACTGGCCGCAGGGACAGGATCAGGAGTCACCCCAGTTGGTTGATGCTCCTGTCCACCCCACACTCATTCCTGCACACAAACAAATATATACAATATTTACAAAAGACATATTCCTATAATACCCATTATACCCATACCATACTAATAAACTATATACACTAATATACACTAATACTAAATGTGAATTTCCTGGCCCAGTTGCAATACCAAAAACCCAATACCAGTAATATACCAAAAAGAATAACAACAACAACAATAATAATATATACAAAATAATAAAAACCAACACAAACAAAATAACACCACTTTTTTTTATTTTTCTATTTTTTTTTTTATTTTTTTTTATTTTTTTTTTGGCCCTGAGCTGGTCCCGCATCCCATGCCCCCAGTACATGTTACCAGACGTCCATGAACCAGTCCAGGATTTTCTGTATATATAAAAGTCCCATACAAACCCCCTCCCCCCTTTTTAACCCAACCTAAACTAAACCCAATCCCCAGGTGGCATCACACAATATATACAATATATACATTACATAAAATATACACAGACTAACAATATATAAGTATACAAATAGACTACAACAATAAATAAAATAACAAATACATATAACACTATAAGCCAAACAACAAACCCCTAAAGCTCAAGTTCAGCGCCTGCAAGCCCTATATTACCATAAACCAACTGCTCAAAACAAAAAGACTAATGTGCCAGCATCAGCCCACCACCAGGGGGAGACAACAGGCTAAGGCACTTTAAAGGCAGAGCCCCTCCATAGACGAGAGGCCCTGCCAGCACCCAGCCTCTCGTACTCCAGAGAACGCACCTTCACCAGGTCACCGAGAATGTTCCTAACCACCACATCCACAGGGAGGATTTTACGCTGCGTCGACACTAAACACCGTGCGTTCCACGTGTAGTACCTAACCACTGAGCTGACTAGGAATAAAGTGCACCGGTCCCAGCCTCCAAGGTTTCTGAATGCCCCATAGGCCCATTCCGCATAGGAGAGACTGGCCAGCCGAGGCCAACCAATGGAAGCGCCCACCCTGGTGTAAACCTCTGTGTTAAAGGGACAATGAAGCAGAAAATGCTCCATGCTTTCCAGCATGCCTCCACACTCTTCGCGGGGACATCCCCGGTCATCAGAGCTCCTGCACTTCAGATTGTCCCTCACACACAGTTTCCCATGGAAGCAGCGCCAAGTCAAGTCCCAAAACTTCAAGGGGATCCTGATAGAATTCAAAAGCTCTAAACCCACCTCCAGATCCCGACTTGGGCAGTCCTTGAGCGCCAATGGCCTCTGGAAATGAGAAGACAGGACCCTCTTGTCAAGGAATTTCCTCGACAGAGTCCTAATCTCCCCCATCCCCAGACCCCACCGACGAATAACCTTCAGAACCGGGGTAGCGTAAGCCGGGAGATGCCCGTGTGGTGTGCGAAGATCCTTCACTTGCCCTCCTGTCTCCCATTCCTGGAAGAAAGGCCAAAACCATCCCCTACAGGAGGATACCCACGGAGGAGCCCTCTCTGACCAGAGGTTTGCTATATTGGTCTTAAGAAAGGTATTCACTAGGAATACCACAGGGTTGACCATACACAACCCCCCTAGTCTCCTTGTACGGTAAGTAACCTCCCTCTTCACTAGGTTCAGTCTGTTCCCCCATAACATTTGGAAGAACACACTGTAGACCCGGGTCCAAAGAGGTTCTGGCAACATGCATACACTGCCCTGGTATATCAGTAAAGGGAGCAGGAATGTTTTGATCAGGTTAACCCTTTCCCGGAGGGTCAAAGACCAACCCTTCCACTGATCCACCTTCTGAGCGGCGATCTTAAGCCTGCTGTCCCAGTTTTGTTTGGGCGTCCGGGAGATCAAAATTAGGATCTCCCCCTCCCAGCCAGAGACTCTCGCACTTATCCCGGTTGATCTTGGACCCGGATGCCTCCGAGTAGCGGTCCACCTCTGACATCACCCATTGGCCTTCCTCTTGTGAGGAGACAAACACGGTGACATCATCAGCATACGCTACCGCCCTCAGAGCCAAATCCGGCACCGCCAGGTCCATTCTCACCCCCGCCAACGGTCCACAATCAATCCTCCTAAGGAAAGGATCAATTGCAAACACGTACAGCAACGGGCTCAAAGGACAACCCTGACGGACACCAGACCCAACCTCAAAAGAGCGGCCAATCCAACCATTCACAAGCGGGAAACTTTCTGCCCCTGCGTACAAGGTCTTAAGCCAATCAACAAACCCCCCCGGCAGGCCATATCTCAGAAGAACAGACCAGAGGTACTCATGGTTAACCCGATCAAACGCCTTTGCCTGATCCAAGGACAGCAAGTACCCCTTCCAGTGGCCAGCCCTACCCTGCTCCACAGCCTCTCGGACACTGAGCACAGCACTAAATGTACTGCGGCCCGGAACAGAGCAATGCTGAGCCCCCGAAAGGAGCCGGGGTGCAAACTTCACCAGCCGGTTAAACAGCACTTTTGCCAGAATCTTTCGGTCCACATTGAGAAGCGCTATGGGACGCCAATTCTCAATGTGGAACGGGTCTTTACCCTTTGACAGGATGATCAGCGCTGACCTCCTCATTGACTTTGGCAGAGTGCCCGAGGATAGACACTCATTAAATACCTCGGTCAACAGGGGAACCAAAGTGTCCTTAAAGGTCTTATAGAACTCAGATGTTAAGCCATCTGGACCGGGTGATTTCTTGAGGGCAAGCCCATCAATAGCCATCCTGACTTCCTCTTCCCGGATCATCTCTGTCAAAACGTCAAGAGAGGGGTCTACTCCTGGTTCAGGGATGGTTTCAGCCAAGAAAGCTGACACCTTATCCCGATCTAGATCCTTCCTTCCCAAGAGGTGCGAGTAAAAGGATCTGACGACCTCCAAGATCCCTGATCTGGACCTTTTCAAGGATCCCGTACTATCAATCAGTCCTGAGACTACCTTACTATTCACTGACATCTTGCAGTTTCTGTAAGGGTCGGGCGAGCGGTACTTCCCGTAATCCCTCTCAAAAACCAAAGATGCGTGCCTATCGTACTGACACCTCATCAGCAAGGATTTCACTCTGGAGATATCATCACGACTACCTCCAGTCGAGACAAGGTGCTCAAGTTTCTTCCTCAGGCCCTGGTACAAGCGGTACCTGTTTAGGCTTCTGAGGCCTGAGAGCTGGCGGAAGAATCTCGCAACCCTTTTTTTGAAGATCTCCCACCACTCTGACTTACTGCTACAAAGGCCCAGCAATGGTACCTGGCTCTGAAGAAAATCCTCAAAGGACTGTCTTATCTCCGCTTCTTCCAAGAGAGACGAATTCAGCTTCCAATAGCCTCTGCCCATCCGGTGGGTCTCTGTAACATTCAGAGAAAACAAAATTAAACAGTGATCGGAGAACTCCACCTCAACAACAGACACTGCTGAAGAGACGGCCTCCTCCTTTAAATAAAACCTATCTATCCTAGACCTACAACTACCCCTATGATAGGTGAATCCCGCGTGGCCTGGGGTGTGCCGTATGTGGACATCCACCAGGCGAGCCTCACTCGCTATGCTATTCAGGGCGACGCTATCATAAGTCAGCTTGTCTCTGGCACCTCCCCTGTCTTGGGGCCTCGTGACAGCATTAAAGTCCCCTCCAAAGACCACCTGCCGACTTGTAAAAAGATAGGGCTTGATCCTCATAAAGAGACACTTCCGGTCCCACTTAGACTGTGGGCCGTAGATGTTAATAAGGCGAAGTTCTTGTCCCTTCATGAGGACATCTAAGATCAGGCACCTCCCCATTTCTAACTCGATAACCCGTCGGCATTCTACCGCTGCGGTAAAAAGGACCGCCACTCCGCTATACGGCTCGGCCCCAAGAGACCAGTAGGAGGGCCCATTCCTCCACTCTCTTTTAGCCTTGTAGATAGATGACATATCTGTTAGCCTGGTCTCTTGCAAAAATAAAATATCAGCATTAATATGGGCAAAAAAATCATAGGCCGCAAATCGAGCCGTATCTGACTTTATGCTGGCAACATTAATGGATGCCAGAGTCAACGGAGAGGGTGCCGCCATCAAGGGTGATTGAGTTAGACAGCTTTCTTTTTCCCACCATCCTTCCCATCCACCCCACCACCCTCCTCATCAGATGATGGTTTACCCCTTTTTAGTGAGATGGATGTGTCCATTTTCCCTTTATTTACATTTTCCTCGTCCCCTGACTCTGAGCCAGTCCCCCCCCCTGAAGACATAGGTTCCCCAGGGAGAGAGGACTCAGGGTCCCCTGTGGGCCCCACCGCAACATCCGGAACCTCACCCCCAGCCTCCTCCTCCGAAGAGGAAATGTCGCGGAGGGCTCGGAACCGGTTGGAGAGACCAATCAGAGGGGGGTCAGTTGTACCTTCCTTTGGCATCTGGCGGGTGGGAGAAGATTTTAAATCTCCCTTTTTCTTATTCCTCCGAGTACCCCGCTTTGTTTCTGCCCATCTCCCTCTGTCCTCATCCGCGCTCTCACCATGGGAGGACAGCGAGGAGACAGTATCCTCCTCTTTGTGGATCCTTCCAGTCTCCTCATCCAGTTCACTATCCCCCAGGGCCTCAGCAGTAACACTGGTCACAGGGACAGGATCAGAAGCCACCTCAGCTGGCTGATGCTCCTGTGACTCCCGAATCTCCCTATCCCTTTGACGCTTCTTGAGACGCCTCAGTTGGGCAGGCGTCTTCTGCTTACTTTTCTTCCCTGGCCCCTGCACCCCTTCATCCCCGCCAGCCATCCCCCCAGCAGAGTTCACCTCATGGCTTACCCCCACTGGGGCAACAACCGCGTTGACAAAGGAACGAGGGCAGCGACTGAATGGGTGACCTAAGTCACCACACAGGTGACACCTAATCTCTGCACAAGATGCAGCGAGATGGCCTATTTCCCCACACAGAGTGCACTTCTGCACAGTGCAATTGGCACTAAAATGTGTGGGGTCACCACATCTGTGACAGAGCTTCGGCTGACCCTGGTAGAAGATCTGGATACGATCCCTTCCGAGGAAGGTCGCAGATGGTATATGGGTAACGGTGTTTCCTGAAAGCTTAAGCTTGACCATAAACGTCCAGGCCCCTGACCAGATGCCATATTCATCCCTGTTCTTTTTTGGGACCTCCACCACCTCTCCATACCGACCTAGCCACGTCATGATGTCAACACAAGAAAGTGATTCGTTACGGGTTAAAACGGTCACTTTCTTGACATTGTTTTGGCGAGACACCGCCTGAATGGCAAAGTCTCGCCAGCCGGGCTCATTCTTTACCAGCTCATAATTCGACCAGAAGAGCTCAAGCCCCTCTGGCCGAACAAAGCTGATATCGAACTCAGGGGTACCATAAGGATGTATTAAGGCGTAGATGTCAGCTGCCTTAAAGCCCAACTTCAGCAGAAGCTCAACAACTTTAGATCTTGGAGGACATGTATCACTGCCTCTCCACCTCAGCCGGACCACATTCCTTCGGAGACCACCTGGCCCGGCTGTTGGGAGGGACCACACAGTATCCCCCCCTCTTTCCTCTCGGAAGGCTGAAAGACCATGTCTTTCTATCCAAAAGGATAGATCAACCTCCCTACCCTCTACATTGATTGATCTCTCCCCTCTCCTTAAGGCCCCCAGGAGACGCTGCTGCAAATTGCCCCCCCCAGAGCCAGAAGACGAGGAAGGTGCCCCCCTCCCCCCAGCGGTGACATTTGCGTAGCTGCGTACCGGTGCTGCCACCGCTGGGGGTGCAACTGGACCAGGCCCTACATCCCCACCACTAATCTGTGCCCCTTCACCACCCTCCTCCACATAATCCATACTCACACCATTATTGCCTGTTTTAGCTGATGTGCCCCCCATACCTCCACCCGTGCTACAGCCCATACTACAATTCACTCCAACATTAGCCTCCTCATTCATACTGGCTGGACCGGTGCGTTCTGGTGCAGATAGTGTACCATCAGCATCACTGGGTACCAGAGCTGGAGCCACCACCACAGGACAGGTCACCGGTCCTTTATACAAGGACCGGGAAGCCTGCCTAGCCTGTTTATTAGTGGCCCCAGCCCTGTTTTTACTGGTACCCTCCGCCTCATCAGTACTGGAGTTTTCTGCTCCTGGGCGCCGCTGTTCTGGATAAGCGGCGCCAATACAAAATAAAGGTTTTAGTCCAGTCTTTCTGGGAGGCGAAGACATCTTGGCCCCAGCAGCTCTTTCACGATGACACCGCTGCTCCAAAGGAACAGCAGTGCCAACGCTCAGAGCCACCGGAGCTCCCGCAGCTGACTCTGGCACAAAGCTGCCCCCCCCTCCCGTTAGGGAGCAGCCCAATGTGCCAGAGCCATCCATGCCCATCGCTGGGCAAATATCACTGTCCGACCTCACAGCCGATACATTGTCTGCTCCACCACTGTTACTACAAACAGCGATGGAGCTCACCGCCACACTAGACTCCATACTCTCCCCACTCTCCTGCACTGAGTCCACAGCAGAACTCAGGCTGGGCTGAGAAATGGGGTTCACACAGTGAGCTGACCCTGCGGCCAGTCCGGGGGGCTCAGGGAGGGGGGTATATACAAATGTTACCTGCTCCTGGAGCTTGGTCTTCTTTAGCTTCTTTTTCCTTCCCCCAGGTGCCTCCTCTGGTAACTCATCCCCAAACGTGAAGTCCTGGAGGCGACCTGGGGACTCCAGGAGCTGGATCTGGGCCATCAGTGCCCCTCCCTGGTGACTGGTGCTGCTCTCATCCCCCGAACCGCCAGAGCCACGGCCAGATGACATCGCCACTTGCCCTGCAGGGAGCCCACTGTATGGGGTCAGATGTTGCAGACCCCCGGGTGGATTTGGCTCAACATTATCGGCCTCCGCAGCGTCTCCTTCCTCCTCCACCCGTGGCTGAAGCCCCCTCAGCCGTCTCTGCTTCTCTCTCTCCATTGTATGAAAGCGGTCTTCATTTAAAAGTTTTTCCCTAAATGGCCCGCTGTTCTCTAAAATAAAAGTTCTCTTCTTCTCCAGTATCCTTATTTCATTTTTCAGCTGTTTAATCCGGGCTGACAGCTCAGCTTTCTGTCGTTTCGCCGCAGTTTCCATCAGGGCTTTTGCTTCCCGTACCTCCTCCTGGAGCCTATACAAGCTGCCCCTTGCTTCCTCATATCCACGGATGTGTTCTGCCACACGAGAGTTATGGGGGACTCCAGACTCCCGGGCCCTAGGCATCCCCCAATCCTCCTCCACACATCCGTGGGCATTTAGCTTTGCTCCAGGAGGAGTATCACAGTCCACATTGTCAGGCCTTGTTGTCACAGTACCTGTGCTTCCGGAACTTCTTGCACTTGTAGTCCCACAACTTGCAGGGCCAGCCTTGCGGCTGCTCTTTGTCTCTACGGGTTCAGGGGTGGCTGGAGATGCATCGCTGCACCTCCTGGCAGAGCGCCTCAACCCGGAGACCTCTGATGCACTTCCTGACGCTGGTCCCTCCACACCTGGTCGCTGGCTCCCCCTGCCCCCCGCGGACCTGATTCGGGGGGCAGGTGTTGTGGTTCTCCTCTCCTCGCTCATGCCTGAACACACGCTCTCCCTCTGGGGAAGGAAGAACGCTGTCCGGCACAGATGACACGGCAGAGCTCAGAGCGCACACACACCAAACAATCCAGCAAACGACTTCCTCCACACTCAGCAGACTCACAGGAAGATGCTCCCTCTAGTGGCCAGACTCCAGAGCTGTACTCACTACTCTGCTGGTGAGGTCACTGTGTACATACATTACATTACTTATCCTGTACTGATCCTGAGTTATATCCTGTATTATACTCCAGAGCTGTACTCACTATTCTGCTGGTGAGGTCACTGTGTACATACATTACATTACTTATCCTGTACTGATCCTGAGTTATATCCTGTATTATACCCCAGAGCTGTACTCACTATTCTGCTGGTGAGGTCACTGTGTACATACATTACATTACTTATCCTGTACTGATCCTGAGTTATATCTTGTATTATACTCCAGAGCTGTACTCACTATTCTGCTGGTGAGGTCACTGTGTACATACATTACTTATCCTGTACTGATCCTGAGTTATATCCTGTATTATACTCCAGAGCTGTACTCACTATTCTGCTGGTGAGGTCACTGTGTACATACATTACATTACTGATCCTCTACTGATCCTGAGTTATATCCTGTATTATACTCCAGAGCTGTACTCACTATTCTGCCGGTGAGGTCACTGTGTATATACATTACATTACTTATCCTGTACTGATCCTGAGTTATATCCTGTATTATACTCCAGAGCTGTACTCACTATTCTGCTGGTGAGGTCACTGTGTATATACATTACATTACTTATCCTGTACTGATCCTGAGTTATATCCTGTATTATACTCCAGAGCTGTACTCACTATTCTGCTGGTGAGGTCACTGTGTACATACATTACATTACTTATCCTGTACTGATCCTGAGTTATATCCTGTATTATACTCCAGAGCTGCGCTCATTCTGCTGGTGAGGTCACTGTGTACATACATTACATTACTTATCCTGTACTGATCCTGAGTTATATCCTGTATTATACCCCAGAGCTGTACTCACTATTCTGCTGGTGAGGTCACTGTGTACATACATTACATTACTTATCCTGTACTGATCCTGAGTTATATCCTGTATTATACTCCAGAGCTGTACTCACTATTCTGCTGGTGGGGATCCAGATGGGGGTGGGGGTCTCTCCTCACGTTTGCTCATCTCCTCCTCTCTTCCTCCAGCACTCCCACAGGTAACAGTATCAGTGCTGCGGAGCTGACGTGCGGCCTCATCCTCAGTCTCTCCAGGTGAGTGGGGCAGGTAGGTCCTTCAGTGTCTTGTATATTCGGCCTCTATGTCTTGTCTCTGTTTTATTTTAGCAGTGGGTGATTCCTCTTGGGTCGGGGTGCTCCCTCACTCTTCTATATTTTAGCAGTAGGTGATTCCTCTTGGGTCGGGGTGCTCCCTAACTCTTCTATATTTTAGCAGTGGGTGATTCCTCTTGGGTCGGGGTGCTCCCTCACTCTTCTCTATTTTAGCAGTGGGTGATTCCTCTTGGGTCGGGGTGCTCCCTCACTCTTCTATATTTTAGCAGTGGGTGATTCCTCTTGGGTCGGGGTGCTCCCTCACTGTACTATATTTTAGCAGTGGGTGATTCCTCTTGGGTCGGGGTGCTCCCTCACTACTATATTTTAGCAGTGGGTGATTCCTCTTGGGTCGGGGTGCTCCCTCACTCTTCTATATTTTAGCAGTGGGTGATTCCTCTTGGGTCGGGGTGCTCCCTCACTACTATATTTTAGCAGTGGGTGATTCCTCTTGGGTCGGGGTGCTCCCTCACTCTTCTATATTTTAGCAGTGGGTGATTCCTCTTGGGTCGGGGTGCTCCCTCACTCTTCTATATTTTAGCAGTGGGTGATTCCTCTTGGGTCGGGGTGCTCCCTCACTCTTCTATATTTTAGCAGTGGGTGATTCCTCTTGGGTCGGGGTGCTCCCTCACTCTTCTTTATTTTAGCAGTGGGTAATTCCTCTTGGGTCGGGGTGCTCCCTCACTCTTCTCTATTTTAGCAGTGGGTGATTCCTCTTGGGTCGGGGTGCTCCCTCACTCTTCTCTATTTTAGCAGTGGGTGATTCCTCTTGGGTCGGGGTGCTCCCTCACTGTACTATATTTTAGCAGTGGATGATTCCTCTTGGGTCGGGGTGCTCCCTCACTCTTCTATATTTTAGCAGTGGGTGATTCCTCTTGGGTCGGGGTGCTCCCTCACTCTTCTCTATTTTAGCAGTGGGTGATTCCTCTTGGGTCGGGGTGCTCCCTCACTCTTCTCTATTTTAGCAGTGGGTGATTCCTCTTGGGTCGGGGTGCTCCCTCACTGTACTATATTTTAGCAGTGGGTGATTCCTCTTGGGTCGGGGTGCTCCCTCACTGTACTATATTTTAGCAGTGGGTGATTCCTCTTGGGTCGGGGTGCTCCCTCACTCTTCTCTATTTTAGCAGTAGGTGATTCCTCTTGGGTCGGGGTGCTCCCTCACTGTACTATATTTTAGCAGTGGGTGATTCCTCTTGGGTCGGGGTGCTCCCTCACTCTTCTATATTTTAGCAGTAGGTGATTCCTCTTGGGTCGGGGTGCTCCCTCACTCTTCTATATTTTAGCAGTGGGTGATTCCTCTTGGGTCGGGGTGCTCCCTCACTCTTCTATATTTTAGCAGTAGGTGATTCCTCTTGGGTCGGGGTGCTCCCTCACTCTTCTATATTTTAGCAGTGGGTGATTCCTCTTGGGTCGGGGTGCTCCCTCACTACTATATTTTAGCAGTGGGTGATTCCTCTTGGGTCGGGGTGCTCCCTCACTACTATATTTTAGCAGTGGGTGATTCCTCTTGGGTCGGGGTGCTCCCTCACTGTACTATATTTTAGCAGTGGGTGATTCCTCTTGGGTCGGGGTGCTCCCTCACTACTATATTTTAGCAGTGGGTGATTCCTCTTGGGTCGGGGTGCTCCCTCACTCTTCTATATTTTAGCAGCGGATGATTCCTCTTGGGTCGGGGTGCTCCCTCACTCTTCTATATTTTAGCAGTAGGTGATTCCTCTTGGGTCGGGGTGCTCCCTCACTCTTCTATATTTTAGCAGTGGGTGATTCCTCTTGGGTTGGGGTGCTCCCTCACTACTATATTTTAGCAGTGGGTGATTCCTCTTGGGTCGGGGTGCTCCCTCACTCTTCTCTATTTTAGCAGTGGGTGATTCCTCTTGGGTCGGGGTGCTCCCTCACTCTTCTCTATTTTAGCAGTGGGTGATTCCTCTTGGGTCGGGGTGCTCCCTCACTGTACTATATTTTAGCAGTGGATGATTCCTCTTGGGTCGGGGTGCTCCCTCACTCTTCTATATTTTAGCAGTGGGTGATTCCTCTTGGGTCGGGGTGCTCCCTCACTCTTCTCTATTTTAGCAGTGGGTGATTCCTCTTGGGTCGGGGTGCTCCCTCACTCTTCTCTATTTTAGCAGTGGGTGATTCCTCTTGGGTCGGGGTGCTCCCTCACTGTACTATATTTTAGCAGTGGGTGATTCCTCTTGGGTCGGGGTGCTCCCTCACTGTACTATATTTTAGCAGTGGGTGATTCCTCTTGGGTCGGGGTGCTCCCTCACTCTTCTCTATTTTAGCAGTGGGTGATTCCTCTTGGGTCGGGGTGCTCCCTCACTCTTCTCTATTTTAGCAGTAGGTGATTCCTCTTGGGTCGGGGTGCTCCCTCACTCTTCTATATTTTAGCAGTGGGTGATTCCTCTTGGGTCGGGGTGCTCCCTCACTGTACTATATTTTAGCAGTGGGTGATTCCTCTTGGGTCGGGGTGCTCCCTCACTCTTCTCTATTTTAGCAGTGGGTGATTCCTCTTGGGTCGGGGTGCTCCCTCACTCTTCTCTATTTTAGCAGTGGGTGATTCCTCTTGGGTCGGGGTGCTCCCTCACTCTTCTATATTTTAGCAGTGGGTGATTCCTCTTGGGTCGGGGTGCTCCCTCACTTCTATATTTTAGCAGTGGGTGATTCCTCTTGGGTCGGGGTGCTCCCTCACTTCTATATTTTAGCAGTGGGTGATTCCTCTTGGGTTGGGGTGCTCCCTCACTACTATATTTTAGCAGTGGGTGATTCCTCTTGGGTCGGGGTGCTCCCTCACTCTTCTATATTTTAGCAGTGGGTGATTCCTCTTGGGTCGGGGTGCTCCCTCACTCTTCTATATTTTAGCAGTGGGTGATTCCTCTTGGGTCGGGGTGCTCCCTCACTCTTCTATATTTTAGCAGTGGGTGATTCCTCTTGGGTCGGGGTGCTCCCTCACTACTATATTTTAACAGTGGGTGATTCCTCTTGGGTCGGGGTGCTCCCTCACTCTTCTCTATTTTAGCAGTGGGTGATTCCTCTTGGGTCGGGGTGCTCCCTCACTCTTCTCTATTTTAGCAGTGGGTGATTCCTCTTGGGTCGGGGTGCTCCCTCACTACTATATTTTAGCAGTGGGTGATTCCTCTTGGGTCGGGGTGCTCCCTCACTACTATATTTTAGCAGTGGGTGATTCCTCTTGGGTCGGGGTGCTCCCTCACTCTTCTATATTTTAGCAGTGGGTGATTCCTCTTGGGTCGGGGTGCTCCCTCACTACTATATTTTAGCAGTGGGTGATTCCTCTTGGGTCGGGGTGCTCCCTCACTTCTATATTTTAGCAGTAGGTGATTCCTCTTGGGTCGGGGTGCTCCCTCACTCTTCTCTATTTTAGCAGTGGGTGATTCCTCTTGGGTCGGGGTGCTCCCTCACTCTTCTCTATTTTAGCAGTGGGTGATTCCTCTTGGGTCGGGGTGCTCCCTCACTACTATATTTTAGCAGTGGGTGATTCCTCTTGGGTCGGGGTGCTCCCTCACTGTACTATATTTTAGCAGTGGGTGATTCCTCTTGGGTCGGGGTGCTCCCTCACTTCTATATTTTAGCAGTGGGTGATTCCTCTTGGGTCGGGGTGCTCCCTCACTACTATATTTTAGCAGTGGGTGATTCCTCTTGGGTCGGGGTGCTCCCTCACTCTTCTCTATTTTAGCAGTGGGTGATTCCTCTTGGGTCGGGGTGCTCCCTCACTCTTCTCTATTTTAGCAGTGGGTGATTCCTCTTGGGTCGGGGTGCTCCCTCACTGTACTATATTTTAGCAGTGGGTGATTCCTCTTGGGTCGGGGTGCTCCCTCACTCTTCTATATTTTAGCAGTAGGTGATTCCTCTTGGGTCGGGGTGCTCCCTCACTCTTCTATATTTTAGCAGTGGGTGATTCCTCTTGGGTCGGGGTGCTCCCTCACTCTTCTCTATTTTAGCAGTGGGTGATTCCTCTTGGGTCAGGGTGCTCCCTCACTGTACTATATTTTAGCAGTGGGTGATTCCTCTTGGGTCGGGGTGCTCCCTCACTCTTCTATATTTTAGCAGTGGGTGATTCCTCTTGGGTCGGGGTGCTCCCTCACTCTTCTATATTTTAGCAGTAGGTGATTCCTCTTGGGTCGGGGTGCTCCCTCACTCTTCTCTATTTTAGCAGTGGGTGATTCCTCTTGGGTCGGGGTGCTCCCTCACTCTTCTATATTTTAGCAGTGGGTGATTCCTCTTGGGTCGGGGTGCTCCCTCACTCTTCTATATTTTAGCAGTGGGTGATTCCTCTTGGGTCGGGGTGCTCCCTCACTCTTCTCTATTTTAGCAGTGGGTGATTCCTCTTGGGTCGGGGTGCTCCCTCACTGTACTATATTTTAGCAGTGGGTGATTCCTCTTGGGTCGGGGTGCTCCCTCACTTCTATATTTTAGCAGTGGGTGATTCCTCTTGGGTCGGGGTGCTCCCTCACTCTTCTATATTTTAGCAGTGGGTGATTCCTCTTGGGTCGGGGTGCTCCCTCACTCTTCTATATTTTAGCAGTGGGTGATTCCTCTTGGGTCGGGGTGCTCCCTCACTCTTCTATATTTTAGCAGTGGGTGATTCCTCTTGGGTCGGAGTGCTCCCTCACTACTATATTTTAGCAGTGGGTGATTCCTCTTGGGTCGGGGTGCTCCCTCACTCTTCTCTATTTTAGCAGTGGGTGATTCCTCTTGGGTCGGGGTGCTCCCTCACTGTACTATATTTTAGCAGTGGGTGATTCCTCTTGGGTCGGGGTGCTCCCTCACTCTTCTATATTTTAGCAGTGGGTGATTCCTCTTGGGTCGGGGTGCTCCCTCACTACTATATTTTAGCAGTGGGTGATTCCTCTTGGGTCGGGGTGCTCCCTCACTTCTATATTTTAGCAGTGGGTGATTCCTCTTGGGTCGGGGTGCTCCCTCACTTCTATATTTTAGCAGTGGGTGATTCCTCTTGGGTCGGGGTGCTCCCTCACTACTATATTTTAGCAGTGGGTGATTCCTCTTGGGTCGGGGTGCTCCCTCACTGTACTATATTTTAGCAGTGGGTGATTCCTCTTGGGTCGGGGTGCTCCCTCACTTCTATATTTTAGCAGTGGGTGATTCCTCTTGGGTCGGGGTGCTCCCTCACTCTTCTATATTTTAGCAGTGGGTGATTCCTCTTGGGTCGGGGTGCTCCCTCACTCTTCTCTATTTTAGCAGTGGGTGATTCCTCTTGGGTCGGGGTGCTCCCTCACTCTTCTCTATTTTAGCAGTGGGTGATTCCTCTTGGGTCGGGGTGCTCCCTCACTCTTCTATATTTTAGCAGTGGGTGATTCCTCTTGGGTCGGGGTGCTCCCTCACTACTATATTTTAGCAGTGGGTGATTCCTCTTGGGTCGGGGTGCTCCCTCACTACTATATTTTAGCAGTGGGTGATTCCTCTTGGGTCGGGGTGCTCCCTCACTGTACTATATTTTAGCAGTGGGTGATTCCTCTTGGGTCGGGGTGCTCCCTCACTACTATATTTTAGCAGTGGGTGATTCCTCTTGGGTCGGGGTGCTCCCTCACTCTTCTATATTTTAGCAGCGGATGATTCCTCTTGGGTCGGGGTGCTCCCTCACTCTTCTATATTTTAGCAGTAGGTGATTCCTCTTGGGTCGGGGTGCTCCCTCACTCTTCTATATTTTAGCAGTGGGTGATTCCTCTTGGGTTGGGGTGCTCCCTCACTACTATATTTTAGCAGTGGGTGATTCCTCTTGGGTCGGGGTGCTCCCTCACTACTATATTTTAGCAGTGGGTGATTCCTCTTGGGTCGGGGTGCTCCCTCACTCTTCTCTATTTTAGCAGTGGGTGATTCCTCTTGGGTCGGGGTGCTCCCTCACTCTTCTCTATTTTAGCAGTGGGTGATTCCTCTTGGGTCGGGGTGCTCCCTCACTACTATATTTTAGCAGTGGGTGATTCATCTTGGGTCGGGGTGCTCCCTCACTGTACTATATTTTAGCAGTGGGTGATTCCTCTTGGGTCGGGGTGCTCCCTCACTCTTCTCTATTTTAGCAGTGGGTGATTCCTCTTGGGTCGGGGTGCTCCCTCACTCTTCTCTATTTTAGCAGTGGGTGATTCCTCTTGGGTCGGGGTGCTCCCTCACTCTTCTCTATTTTAGCAGTGGGTGATTCCTCTTGGGTCGGGGTGCTCCCTCACTCTTCTCTATTTAAGCAGTGGGTGATTCCTCTTGGGTCGGGGTGCTCCCTCACTGTACTATATTTTAGCAGTGGGTGATTCCTCTTGGGTCGGGGTGCTCCCTCACTCTTCTATATTTTAGCAGTGGGTGATTCCTCTTGGGTCGGGGTGCTCCCTCACTACTATATTTTAGCAGTAGGTGATTCTTCTTGGGTCGGGGTGCTCCCTCACTCTTCTATATTTTAGCAGTGGGTGATTCCTCTTGGGTCGGGGTGCTCCCTCACTCTTCTCTATTTTAGCAGTGGGTGATTCCTCTTGGGTCGGGGTGCTCCCTCACTCTTCTCTATTTTAGCAGTAGGTGATTCCTCTTGGGTCGGGGTGCTCCCTCACTCTTCTCTATTTTAGCAGTGGGTGATTCCTCTTGGGTCGGGGTGCTCCCTCACTGTACTATATTTTAGCAGTGGGTGATTCCTCTTGGGTCGGGGTGCTCCCTCACTCTTTTCTATTTTAGCAGTAGGTGATTCCTCTTGGGTCGGGGTGCTCCCTCACTCTTCTATATTTTAGCAGTGGTTGATTCCTCTTGGGTCGGGGTGCTCCCTCACTCTTCTATATTTTAGCAGTGGGTGATTCCTCTTGGGTCGGGGTGCTCCCTCACTGTACTATATTTTAGCAGTGGGTGATTCCTCTTGGGTCGGGGTGCTCCCTCACTCTTCTATATTTTAGCAGTGGGTGATTCCTCTTGGGTCGGGGTGCTCCCTCACTCTTCTATATTTTATCAGTGGGTGATTCCTCTTGGGTCGGGGTGCTCCCTCACTCTTCTATATTTTAGCAGTGGGTGATTCCTCTTGGGTCGGGGTGCTCCCTCACTGTACTATATTTTAGCAGTAGGTGATTCCTCTTGGGTCGGGGTGCTCCCTCCAGTGGGTGATTCCTCTTGGGTCGGGGTGCTCCCTCACTCTTCTATATTTTAGCAGTGGGTGATTCCTCTTGGGTCGGGGTGCTCCCTCACTGTACTATATTTTAGCAGTGGGTGATTCCTCTTGGGTCGGGGTGCTCCCTCACTGTACTATATTTTAGCAGTGGGTGATTCCTCTTGGTCGGGGTGCTCCCTCACTACTATATTTTAGCAGTGGGTGATTCCTCTTGGGTCGGGGTGCTCCCTCACTCTTCTATATTTTAGCAGTGGGTGATTCCTCTTGGGTCGGGGTGCTCCCTCACTCTTCTATATTTTAGCAGTGGGTGATTCCTCTTGGGTCGGGGTGCTCCCTCACTGTACTATATTTTAGCAGTGGGTGATTCCTCTTGGGTCGGGGTGCTCCCTCACTCTTCTATATTTTAGCAGTGGGTGATTCCTCTTGGGTCGGGGTGCTCCCTCACTCTTCTATATTTTATCAGTGGGTGATTCCTCTTGGGTCGGGGTGCTCCCTCACTACTATATTTTAGCAGTGGGTGATTCCTCTTGGGTCGGGGTGCTCCCTCACTACTATATTTTAGCAGTGGGTGATTCCTCTTGGGTCGGGGTGCTCCCTCACTACTATATTTTAGCAGTGGGTGATTCCTCTTGGGTCGGGGTGCTCCCTCACTCTTCTCTATTTTAGCAGTGGGTGATTCCTCTTGGGTCGGGGTGCTCCCTCACTACTATATTTTAGCAGTGGGTGATTCCTCTTGGGTCGGGGTGCTCCCTCACTACTATATTTTAGCAGTGGGTGATTCCTCTTGGGTCGGGGTGCTCCCTCACTCTTCTATATTTTAGCAGTGGGTGATTCCTCTTGGGTCGGGGTGCTCCCTCACTCTTCTATATTTTAGCAGTGGGTGATTCCTCTTGGGTCGGGGTGCTCCCTCACTACTATATTTTAGCAGTGGGTGATTCCTCTTGGGTCGGGGTGCTCCCTCGCTCTTCTCTATTTTCCAGGCAGATCCCTCAAGCTGCATCATCCATGAACCAGGGGAAATGGGACCGTAAGAAGGTGAGGACCACAACTCTTGCCCCTGTTGTGCCGGAGTAATGATAGTAATGTAGAGGATCGGCACTAACCTTCTCCCCCTCCCTCCAGTACATGGGCTCCGAGCTGTATGGGAAGACTCTGGGGGATTCTCGGTCTGGGACGAATCGGAAAAGAAGTAGCAATAAGGATGCAGTCATTCCAAATGAAGGTGGGAAACGGGCGAGCCAGCCCACCATGTCACCCTAATCCCCCACCATGTCACCATAATCCCCCCCCCACCATGTCACCCTAATCCACCCACCACGTCACCCTAATCCCCCCCACCATGTCACCCTAATCCCCCCACCATGTCACCCTAATCCCCCCACCACGTCACCATAATCCCCCCACCATGTCACCCTAATCCCCCCACCATGTCACCCTAATCCCCCACCACGTCACCCTAATCCCCCCCACCACGTCACCCTAATCCCCCCACCACATCACCCTAATCCCCCCACCACGTCACCATAATCCCCCCATCATGTCACCCTAATCCCCCAACCATGTCACCCTAATCCCCCCCACCATGTCACCCCTAATCCCCCCACCATGTCACCCTAATCCCCCCACCACGTCACCCTAATCCCCCCACCATGTCACCCTAATCCCCCCACCATGTCACCCCTAATCCCCCCACCACGTCACCATAATCCCCCCACCATGTCACCATAATCCCCCCACCATGTCACCCTAATCCCCCCACCATGTCACCCTAATCCCCCCACCATGTCACCCTAATCCCCCCACCACGTCACCCTAATCCCCCCACCATGTCACCCTAATCCCCCCACCACGTCACCCTAATTCCCCCACCACGTCACCCTAATTCCCCCCACCACGTCACCATAATCCCCCCACCACGTCACCATAATCCCCCCACCACGTCACCCTAATCCCCCCCACCACGTCACCCTAATCCCCCCCCACCGCGTCACCCTAATCCCCCCCCACCGCGTCACCCTAATCCCCCCACCGCGGTCACCCTAATCCCCCCCACCGCATCACCCTAATCCCCCCACCGCGTCACCCTAATCCCCCCCCCCCCCACCACGTCACCCCTAATCCCCCCCCACCACGTCACCCTAATCCCCCCACCACGTCACCCTAATCCCCCCACCACGTCACCCTAATCCCCCCCCCACCGCGTCACCCTAATCCCCCCCACCGCGTCACCCCTAATCCCCCCCACCGCGTCACCCTAATCCCCCCCCACCGCGTCACCCTAATCCCCCCCCACCGCGTCACCCTAATCCCCCCCACCGCGTCACCCTAATCCCCCCCACCACGTCACCCTAATCCCCCCCACCACGTCACCCTAATCCCCCCCCCACCACGTCACCCTAATCCCCCCCCACCGCATCACCATAATCCCCCCACCGCATCACCATAATCCCCCCACCGCGTCACCATAATCCCCCCACCGCGTCACCCTAATCCCCCCACCACGTCACCCTAATCCCCCCCACCGCGTCACCCTAATCCCCCCCACCGCGTCACCCTAATCCCCCCCACCGCGTCACCCTAATCCCCCCCCACCGCGTCACCCTAATCCCCTCCCACCACGGTCACCCTAATCCCCCCACCACTCCACCATAATCTCTCCACCACGTCACCCTAATCCCCCCACCACTCCACCATAATCTCTCCACCACGTCACCCTAATCCCCCCACCACCCATGTCACCTCTTTATTGATCAGACGTTGTGTCCTCCTCCTTCTCTCCTCTTTATTGATCAGACGTTGTGTCCTCCGCCTTCTCTCCTCTTTATTGATCAGACGTTGTGTCCTCCTCCTTCTCTCCTCTTTATTGATCAGACGTTGTGTCCTCCGCCTTCTCTCCTCTTTATTGATCAGACGTTGTCTCCTCCTCCTTCTCTCCTCTTTATTGATCAGACGTTGTCTCCTCCACCTTCTCTCCTCTTTATTGATCAGACGTTGTCTCCTCCACCTTCTCTCCTCTTTATTGATCAGACGTTGTCTCCTCCACCTTCTCTCCTCTTTATTGATCAGACGTTGTCTCCTCCACCTTCTCTCCTCTTTATTGATCAGACGTTGTTTCCTCCTCCTTCTCTCCTCTTTATTGATCAGACGTTGTGTCCTCCTCCTTCTCTCCTCTTTATTGATCAGACGTTGTGTCCTCCACCTTCTCTCCTCTTTATTGATCAGACGTTGTCTCCTCCCACCTTCTCTCCTCTTTATTGATCAGACGTTGTGTCCTCCACCTTCTCTCCTCTTTATTGATCAGACGTTGTGTCCTCCACCTTCTCTCCTCTTTATTGATCAGACGTTGTGTCCTCCGCCTTCTCTCCTCTTTATTGATCAGACGTTGTGTCCTCCACCTTCTCTCCTCTTTATTGATCAGACGTTGTCTCCTCCGCCTTCTCTCCTCTTTATTGATCAGACGTTGTCTCCTCCACCTTCTCTCCTCTTTATTGATCAGACGTTGTCTCCTCCACCTTCTCTCCTCTTTATTGATCAGGACGTTGTGTCCTCCGCCTTCTCTCCCTCTTTATTGATCAGACGTTGTCTCCTCCTCCTTCTCTCCTCTTTATTGATCAGACGTTGTCTCCTCCACCTTCTCTCCTCTTTATTGATCAGACGTTGTCTCCTCCACCTTCTCTCCTCTTTATTGATCAGACGTTGTCTCCTCCACCTTCTCTCCTCTTTATTGATCAGACGTTGTCTCCTCCGCCTTCTCTCCTCTTTATTGATCAGACGTTGTCTCCTCCGCCTTCTCTCCTCTTTATTGATCAGACGTTGTGTCCTCCACCTTCTCTCCTCTTTATTGATCGGACGTTGTGTCCTCCGCCTTCTCTCCTCTTTATTGATCGGACGTTGTGTCCTCCGCCTTCTCTCCTCTTTATTGATCAGACGTTGTCTCCTCCACCTTCTCTCCTCTTTATTGATCAGACGTTGTGTCCTCCTCCTTCTCTCCTCTTTATTGATCAGACGTTGTGTCCTCCACCTTCTCTCCTCTTTATTGATCAGACGTTGTGTCCTCCACCTTCTCTCCTCTTTATTGATCAGACGTTGTGTCCTCCACCTTCTCTCCTCTTTATTGATCAGACGTTGTGTCCTCCGCCTTCTCTCCTCTTTATTGATCAGACGTTGTGTCCTCCGCCTTCTCTCCTCTTTATTGATCAGATGTTGTCTCCTCCGCCTTCTCTCCTCTTTATTGATCAGACGTTGTCTCCTCCGCCTTCTCTCCTCTTTATTGATCAGACGTTGTGTCCTCCGCCTTCTCTCCTCTTTATTGATCAGACGTTGTGTCCTCCACCTTCTCTCCTCTTTATTGATCAAACGTTGTGTCCTCCGCCTTCTCTCCTCTTTATTGATCAGACGTTGTGTCCTCCGCCTTCTCTCCTCTTTATTGATCAGACGTTGTGTCCTCCGCCTTCTCTCCTCTTTATTGATCAGACGTTGTGTCCTCCGCCTTCTCTTCTCTTTATTGATCAGACGTTGTGTCCTCCGCCTTCTCTTCTCTTTATTGATCAGACGTTGTGTCCTCCGCCTTCTCTCCTCTTTATTGATCAGACGTTGTGTCCTTCGCCTTCTCTCCTCTTTATTGATCAGACGTTGTGTCCTTCGCCTTCTCTCCTCTTTATTGATCAGACGTTGTGCCCTCCGCCTTCTCTCCTCTTTATTGATCAGACGTTGTGTCCTCCTCCTTCTCTCCTCTTTATTGATCAGACGTTGTGTCCTCCTCCTTCTCTCCTCTTTATTGATCAGACGTTGTGTCCTCCACCTTCTCTCCTCTTTATTGATCAGACGTTGTCTCCTCCACCTTCTCTCCTCTTTATTGATCAGACGTTGTCTCCTCCACCTTCTCTCCTCTTTATTGATCAGACGTTGTGTCCTCCGCCTTCTCTCCTCTTTATTGATCAGACGTTGTGTCCTCCGCCTTCTCTCCTCTTTATTGATCAGACGTTGTGTCCTCCGCCTTCTCTCCTCTTTATTGATCAGACGTTGTGTCCTCCGCCTTCTCTCCTCTTTATTGATCAGACATTGTGTCCTCCGCCTTCTCTCCTCTTTATTGATCAGACATTGTGTCCTCCGCCTTCTCTCCTCTTTATTGATCAGACGTTGTGTCCTCCGCCTTCTCTCCTCTTTATTGATCAGACGTTGTGTCCTCCTCCTTCTCTCCTCTTTATTGATCAGACGTTGTGTCCTCCACCTTCTCTCCTCTTTATTGATCAGACGTTGTGTCCTCCGCCTTCTCTCCTCTTTATTGATCAGACGTTGTGTCCTCCTCCTTCTCTCCTCTTTATTGATCAGACGTTGTGTCCTCCTCCTTCTCTCCTCTTTATTGATCAGACGTTGTGTCCTCCACCTTCTCTCCTCTTTACTGATCAGACGTTGTGTCCTCCTCCTTCTCTCCTCTTTATTGATCAGACGTTGTGTCCTCCACCTTCTCTCCTCTTTATTGATCAGACGTTGTGTCCTCCGCCTTATTTTCCTTATTTGCTTTTTCATTCCTACAGACGATCGGATACGACCCTATAATCCCCCCGGAGGTCACAGCAGAGTTTGGGGTTCAACAGTTTTCACTAGAAGAAATCTGGGGACAGTGCGACTACATCACTGTTCACACACCCCTCCTGCCCTCCACCACAGGTATACGCAGCACTGTACACAGGTATACGCAGCACTGTTCACACACCCCTCCTGCCCTCCACCACAGGTATACGCAGCACTGTACACAGGTATACGCAGCACTGTTCACACACCCCTCCTGCCCTCCACCACAGGTATACGCAGCACTGTACACAGGTATACGCAGCACTGTTCACACACCCCTCCTGCCCTCCACCACAGGTATACGCAGCACTGTACACAGGTATACGCAGCACTGTTCACACACCCCTCCTGCCCTCCACCACAGGTATACGCAGCACTGTACACAGGTATACGCAGCACTGTTCACACACCCCTCCTGCCCTCCACCACAGGTATACGCAGCACTGTACACAGGTATACGCAGCACTGTTCACACACCCCTCCTGCCCTCCACCACAGGTATACGCAGCACTGTACACAGGTATACGCAGCACTGTTCACACACCCCTCCTGCCCTCCACCACAGGTATACGCAGCACTGTACACAGGTATACGCAGCACTGTTCACACACCCCTCCTGCCCTCCACCACAGGTATACGCAGCACTGTACACAGGTATACGCAGCACTGTTCACACACCCCTCCTGCCCTCCACCACAGGTATACGCAGCACTGTACACAGGTATACGCAGCACTGTTCACACACCCCTCCTGCCCTCCACCACAGGTATACGCAGCACTGTACACAGGTATACGCAGCACTGTTCACACACCCCTCCTGCCCTCCACCACAGGTATACGCAGCACTGTACACAGGTATACGCAGCACTGTTCACACACCCCTCCTGCCCTCCACCACAGGTATACGCAGCACTGTACACAGGTATACGCAGCACTGTTCACACACCCCTCCTGCCCTCCACCACAGGTATACGCAGCACTGTACACAGGTATACGCAGCACTGTTCACACACCCCTCCTGCCCTCCACCACAGGTATACGCAGCACTGTACACAGGTATACGCAGCACTGTTCACACACCCCTCCTGCCCTCCACCACAGGTATACGCAGCACTGTACACAGGTATACGCAGCACTGTTCACACACACCTCCTGCCCTCCACCACAGGTATACGCAGCACTGTACACAGGTATACGCAGCACTGTTCACACACACCTCCTGCCCTCCACCACAGGTATACGCAGCACTGTACACAGGTATACGCAGCACTGTTCACACACCCCTCCTGCCCTCCACCACAGGTATACGCAGCACTGTACACAGGTATACGCAGCACTGTTCACACACCCCTCCTGCCCTCCACCACAGGTATACGCAGCACTGTACACAGGTATACGCAGCACTGTTCACACACCCCTCCTGCCCTCCACCACAGGTATACGCAGCACTGTACACAGGTATACGCAGCACTGTTCACACACCCCTCCTGCCCTCCACCACAGGTATACGCAGCACTGTACACAGGTATACGCAGCACTGTTCACACACCCCTCCTGCCCTCCACCACAGGTATACGCAGCACTGTACACAGGTATACGCAGCACTGTTCACACACCCCTCCTGCCCTCCACCACGGGTATACGCAGCACTGTACACAGGTATACGCAGCACTGTTCACACACCCCTCCTGCCCTCCACCACGGGTATACGCAGCACTGTACACAGGTATACGCAGCACTGTTCACACACCCCTCCTGCCCTCCACCACGGGTATACGCAGCACTGTACACAGGTATACGCAGCACTGTTCACACACCCCTCCTGCCCTCCACCACGGGTATACGCAGCACTGTACACAGGTATACGCAGCACTGTTCACACACCCCTCCTGCCCTCCACCACAGGTATACGCAGCACTGTACACAGGTATACGCAGCACTGTTCACACACCCCTCCTGCCCTCCACCACAGGTATACGCAGCACTGTACACAGGTATACGCAGCACTGTTCACACACCCCTCCTGCCCTCCACCACAGGTATACGCAGCACTGTACACAGGTATACGCAGCACTGTTCACACACCCCTCCTGCCCTCCACCACAGGTATACGCAGCACTGTACACAGGTATACGCAGCACTGTTCACACACCCCTCCTGCCCTCCACCACAGGTATACGCAGCACTGTACACAGGTATACGCAGCACTGTTCACACACCCCTCCTGCCCTCCACCACAGGTATACGCAGCACTGTACACAGGTATACGCAGCACTGTTCACACACCCCTCCTGCCCTCCACCACAGGTATACGCAGCACTGTACACAGGTATACGCAGCACTGTTCACACACCCCTCCTGCCCTCCACCACAGGTATACGCAGCACTGTACACAGGTATACGCAGCACTGTTCACACACCCCTCCTGCCCTCCACCACAGGTATACGCAGCACTGTACACAGGTATACGCAGCACTGTTCACACACCCCTCCTGCCCTCCACCACAGGTATACGCAGCACTGTACACAGGTATACGCAGCACTGTTCACACACCCCTCCTGCCCTCCACCACAGGTATACACAGCACTGTACACAGGTATACGCAGCACTGTTCACACACCCCTCCTGCCCTCCACCACAGGTATACACAGCACTGTACACAGGTATACGCAGCACTGTTCACACACCCCTCCTGCCCTCCACCACAGGTATACACAGCACTGTACACAGGTATACGCAGCACTGTTCACACACCCCTCCTGCCCTCCACCACAGGTATACACAGCACTGTACACAGGTATACGCAGCACTGTTCACACACCCCTCCTGCCCTCCACCACAGGTATACGCAGCACTGTACACAGGTATACGCAGCACTGTTCACACACCCCTCCTGCCCTCCACCACAGGTATACGCAGCACTGTACACAGGTATACGCAGCACTGTTCACACACCCCTCCTGCCCTCCACCACAGGTATACGCAGCACTGTACACAGTTATACGCAGCACTGTTCACACACCCCTCCTGCCCTCCACCACAGGTATACGCAGCACTGTACACAGGTATACGCAGCACTGTTCACACACCCCTCCTGCCCTCCACCACAGGTATACGCAGCACTGTACACAGGTATACGCAGCACTGTTCACACACCCCTCCTGCCCTCCACCACAGGTATACGCAGCACTGTACACAGGTATACGCAGCACTGTTCACACACCCCTCCTGCCCTCCACCACAGGTATACACAGCACTGTACACAGGTATACGCAGCACTGTTCACACACCCCTCCTGCCCTCCACCACAGGTATACACAGCACTGTACACAGGTATACGCAGCACTGTTCACACACCCCTCCTGCCCTCCACCACAGGTATACACAGCACTGTACACAGGTATACGCAGCACTGTTCACACACCCCTCCTGCCCTCCACCACAGGTATACACAGCACTGTACACAGGTATACGCAGCACTGTTCACACACCCCTCCTGCCCTCCACCACAGGTATACGCAGCACTGTACACAGGTATACGCAGCACTGTTCACACACCCCTCCTGCCCTCCACCACAGGTATACGCAGCACTGTACACAGGTATACGCAGCACTGTTCACACACCCCTCCTGCCCTCCACCACAGGTATACGCAGCACTGTACACAGTTATACGCAGCACTGTTCACACACCCCTCCTGCCCTCCACCACAGGTATACGCAGCACTGTACACAGGTATACGCAGCACTGTTCACACACCCCTCCTGCCCTCCACCACAGGTATACGCAGCACTGTACACAGGTATACGCAGCACTGTTCACACACCCCTCCTGCCCTCCACCACAGGTATACGCAGCACTGTACACAGGTATACGCAGCTCTGTTCACACACCCCTCCTGCCCTCCACCACAGGTATACGCAGCACTGTACACAGGTATACGCAGCACTGTTCACACACCCCTCCTGCCCTCCACCACAGGTATACGCAGCACTGTACACAGGTATACGCAGCACTGTTCACACACCCCTCCTGCCCTCCACCACAGGTATACGCAGCACTGTACACAGGTATACGCAGCACTGTTCACACACCCCTCCTGCCCTCCACCACAGGTATACGCAGCACTGTACACAGGTATACGCAGCACTGTTCACACACCCCTCCTGCCCTCCACCACGGGTATACGCAGCACTGTACACAGGTATACGCAGCACTGTTCACACACCCCTCCTGCCCTCCACCACAGGTATACACAGCACTGTACACAGGTATACGCAGCACTGTTCACACACCCCTCCTGCCCTCCACCACAGGTATACACAGCACTGTACACAGGTATACGCAGCACTGTTCACACACCCCTCCTGTCCTCCACCACAGGTATACACAGCACTGTACACAGGTATACGCAGCACTGTTCACACACCCCTCCTGCCCTCCACCACAGGTATACGCAGCACTGTACACAGGTATACGCAGCACTGTTCACACACCCCTCCTGCCCTCCACCACAGGTATACGCAGCACTGTACACAGGTATACGCAGCACTGTTCACACACCCCTCCTGCCCTCCACCACAGGTATACGCAGCACTGTACACAGGTATACGCAGCACTGTTCACACACCCCTCCTGCCCTCCACCACAGGTATACACAGCACTGTACACAGGTATACGCAGCACTGTTCACACACCCCTCCTGTCCTCCACCACAGGTATACACAGCACTGTACACAGGTATACGCAGCACTGTTCACACACCCCTCCTGCCCTCCACCACAGGTATACGCAGCACTGTACACAGGTATACGCAGCACTGTTCACACACCCCTCCTGCCCTCCACCACAGGTATACACAGCACTGTACACAGGTATACGCAGCACTGTTCACACACCCCTCCTGCCCTCCACCACAGGTATACACAGCACTGTACACAGGTATACGCAGCACTGTTCACACACCCCTCCTGCCCTCCACCACAGGTATACACAGCACTGTACACAGGTATACGCAGCACTGTTCACACACCCCTCCTGCCCTCCACCACAGGTATACACAGCACTGTACACAGGTATACGCAGCACTGTACACAGGTCTCCTTTTCCTTCTCCAGGTCTCATAAATGACGCTGCATTCGCCAAGTGCAAACGTGGTGTCCAGGTCATTAACTGCGCCCGGGGGGGAATCATTGATGAGGCGGCATTACTGAGGGCCCTGGAGAGCGGGCAGTGCGGAGGAGCTGGACTGGACGTCTTCACCGAGGTAAATTGGAAACGGTGACAACTGAGACACCTGACCGCCATGAGACCTGAGACAGCTCACCGCCATGAGACCTGAGACACCTGACCGCCATGAGACCTGAGACACCTGACCGCCATGAGACCTGAGACACCTGACCGCCATGAGACCTGAGACACCTGACCGCCATGAGACCTGAGACACCTGACCGCCATGAGACCTGAGACAGCTCACCGCCATGAGACCTGAGACACCTGACCGCCATGAGACCTGAGACACCTGACCGCCATGAGACCTGAGACACCTGACCGCCATGAGACCTGAGACAGCTCACCGCCATGAGACCTGAGACACCTGACCGCCATGAGACCTGAGACACCTGACCGCCATGAGACCTGAGACAGCTGACCGCCATGAGACCTGAGACACCTGACCGCCATGAGACCTGAGACAGCTGACCGCCATGAGACCTGAGACACCTCACCGCCATGAGACCTGAGACACCTGACCGCCATGAGACCTGAGACACCTCACCGCCATGAGACCAGAGACAGCTCACCGCCATGAGACCTGAGACAGCTGACCGCCATGAGACCTGAGACACCTGACCGCCATGAGACCTGAGACAGCTGACCGCCATGAGACCTGAGACACCTCACCGCCATGAGACCAGAGACACCTCACCGCCATGAGACCTGAGACAGCTGACCGCCATGAGACCTGAGACACCTGACCGCCATGAGACCTGAGACAGCTCACCGCCATGAGACCTGAGACAGCTCACCGCCATGAGACCTGAGACAGCTGACCGCCATGAGACCTGAGACAGCTGACCGCCATGAGACCTGAGACAGCTGACCGCCATGAGACCTGAGACGGCTCACCACCATGAGACCTGAGACATCTCACCGCCATGAGACCTGAGACACCTGACCGCCATGAGACCTGAGACAGCTCACCGCCATGAGACCAGAGACAGCTCACCGCCATGAGACCAGAGACAGCTCACCGCCATGAGACCTGAGACACCTGACCGCCATGAGACCTGAGACAGCTCACCGCCATGAGACCAGAGACACCTGACCGCCATGAGACCTGAGACACCTGACCGCCATGAGACCTGAGACACCTGACCGCCATGAGACCTGAGACACCTGACCGCCATGAGACCAGACTCACCTGACCGCCATGAGACCTGAGACACCTGACCGCCATGAGACCAGACTCACCTGACCGCCATGAGACCAGAGACACCTGACCGCCATGAGACCTGAGACACCTGACCGCCATGAGACCAGACTCACCTGACCGCCATGAGACCTGAGACAGCTCACCGCCATGAGACCTGAGACAGCTCACCGCCATGAGACCAGAGACACCTGACCGCCATGAGACCTGAGACATGAGACACCTGACCGCCATGAGACCTGAGACACCTGACCGCCATGAGACCTGAGACAGCTCACCGCCATGAGACCTGAGACAGCTCACCGCCATGAGACCTGAGACAGCTCACCGCCATGAGACCAGAGACACCTGACCGCCATGAGACCTGAGACACCTGACCGCCATGAGACCTGAGACAGCTCACCGCCATGAGACCTGAGACACCTGACCGCCATGAGACCTGAGACACCTGACCGCCATGAGACCTGAGACACCTGACCGCCATGAGACCTGAGACACCTGACCGCCATGAGACCAGAGACAGCTCACCGCCATGAGACCTGAGACAGCTCACCGCCATGAGACCAGAGACACCTGACCGCCATGAGACCTGAGACACCTGACCGCCATGATACCTGAGACAGCTCACCGCCATGAGACCTGAGACACCTGACCGCCATGAGACCTGAGACACCTGACCGCCATGAGACCTGAGACAGCTGACCGCCATGAGACCTGAGACACCTGACCGCCATGAGACCTGAGACAGCTGACCGCCATGAGACCTGAGACACCTCACCGCCATGAGACCTGAGACACCTCACCGCCATGAGACCAGAGACAGCTCACCGCCATGAGACCTGAGACAGCTGACCGCCATGAGACCTGAGACAGCTGACCGCCATGAGACCTGAGACACCTGACCGCCATGAGACCTGAGACATCTCACCGCCATGAGACCTGAGACAGCTCACCGCCATGAGACCTGAGACAGCTGACCGCCATGAGACCTGAGACAGCTGACCGCCATGAGACCTGAGACAGCTCACCACCATGAGACCTGAGACATCTCACCGCCATGAGACCTGAGACACCTGACCGCCATGAGACCTGAGACAGCTCACCGCCATGAGACCAGAGACAGCTCACCGCCATGAGACCAGAGACAGCTCACCGCCATGAGACCTGAGACACCTGACCGCCATGAGACCTGAGACACCTGACCGCCATGAGACCAGAGACACCTGACCGCCATGAGACCTGAGACACCTGACCGCCATGAGACCTGAGACACCTGACCGCCATGAGACCTGAGACACCTGACCGCCATGAGACCTGAGACACCTGACCGCCATGAGACCAGACTCACCTGACCGCCATGAGACCTGAGACACCTGACCGCCATGAGACCAGACTCACCTGACCGCCATGAGACCAGAGACACCTGACCGCCATGAGACCTGAGACACCTGACCGCCATGAGACCAGACTCACCTGACCGCCATGAGACCTGAGACAGCTCACCGCCATGAGACCTGAGACAGCTCACCGCCATGAGACCAGAGACACCTGACCGCCATGAGACCTGAGACATGAGACACCTGACCGCCATGAGACCTGAGACACCTGACCGCCATGAGACCTGAGACAGCTCACCGCCATGAGACCTGAGACAGCTCACCGCCATGAGACCTGAGACAGCTCACCGCCATGAGACCAGAGACACCTGACCGCCATGAGACCTGAGACACCTGACCGCCATGAGACCTGAGACACCTGACCGCCATGAGACCAGAGACAGCTCACCGCCATGAGACCTGAGACACCTGACCGCCATGAGACCTGAGACAGCTCACCGCCATGAGACCTGAGACATCTCACCGCCATGAGACATGAGACACCTGACCGCCATGAGACCTGAGACAGCTCAGCGCCATGAGACCTGAGACAGCTCAGCGCCATGAGACCTGAGACAGCTCAGCGCCATGAGACCTGAGACAGCTCACCGCCATGAGACCTGAGACAGCTCACCGCCATGAGACCTGAGACAGCTCACCGCCATGAGACCTGAGACAGCTCACCGCCATGAGACCTGAGACAGCTCACCGCCATGAGACCTGAGACAGCTCACCGCCATGAGACCTGAGACAGCTCACCGCCATGAGACCTGAGACAGCTCACCGCCATGAGACCTGAGACAGCTCACCGCCATGAGACCTGAGACATCTCACCGCCATGAGACCTGAGACAGCTCACCGCCATGAGACCTGAGACAGCTCACCGCCATGAGACCTGAGACAGCTCACCGCCATGAGACCTGAGACAGCTCACCACCATGAGACCTGAGACACCTGACCGCCATGAGACCTGAGACAGCTCACCGCCATGAGACCTGAGGAACTTGACCACCATGAGACCTGAGACAGCTCACCGCCATGAGACCTGAGACAGCTCACCGCCATGAGACCTGAGACAGCTCACCGCCATGAGACCTGAGACAGCTCACCACCATGAGACCTGAGACACCTGACCGCCATGAGACCTGAGACAGCTCACCACCATGAGACCTGAGACACCTGACCGCCATGAGACCTGAGACAGCTCACCGCCATGAGACCTGAGAAACTTGACCACCATGAGACCTGAGACAGCTCACCGCCATGAGACCTGAGACATCTCACCGCCATGAGACCTGAGACATCTCACCGCCATGATGTCTGACAGCTGACACTGATGATGTCTCTTATTCTCAGGAGCCTCCTCGGGATCGGGCCCTCATAGACCATCCACTGGTGATCAGCCTCCCTCACCTCGGGGCCAGCACCCATGAGGCTCAGAACCGCTGCGGGGAGGAGATTGCTCTGCAGATTGTGGATGTGGTGAAGGAGCGGGCTCTTATGGGGGCAGTGAGTATATGGGGGGCTCTTATGGGGGCAGTGAGTATATGGGGGGCTCTTATGGGGGCAGTGAGTATATGGGGGGCTCTTATGGGGGCAGTGAGTATATGGGGGGCTCTTATGGGGGCAGTGAGTATATGGGGGGCTCTTATGGGGGCAGTGAGTATATGGGGGGCTCTTATGGGGGCAGTGAGTATATGGGGGGCTCTTATGGGGGCAGTGAGTATATGGGGGGCTCTTATGGGGGCAGTGAGTATATGGGGGGCTCTTATGGGGCAGTGAGTATATAGGGGGCTCTTATGGGGGCAGTGAGTATATGGGGGGCTCTTATGGGGGCAGTGAGTATATGGGGGCTCTTATGGGGGCAGTGAGTATATGGGGGGCTCTTATGGGGGCAGTGAGTATATAGGGGGCTCTTATGGGGGCAGTGAGTATATGGGGGGCTCTAATGGGGCAGTGAGTATATGGGGGGCTCCTATGGGGGCAGTGAGTATATGGGGGGCAGTGAGTATATGGGGGGCTCTTATGGGGGCAGTGAGTATATGGGGGGCTCTTATGGGGGCAGTGAGTATATTGGGGGCTCTTATGGGGGCAGTGAGTATATGGGGCTCTTATGGGGGCAGTGAGTATATGGGGGGCTCTTATGGGGCAGTGAGTATATGGGGGCTCTTATGGGGCAGTGAGTATATGGGGGGCTCTTATGGGGGCAGTGAGTATATGGGGGGCTCTTATGGGGCAGTGAGTATATGGGGGGCTCCTATGGGGGCAGTGAGTATATGGGGGGCTCTTATGGGGGCAGTGAGTATATGGGGGGCTCTTATGGGGGCAGTGAGTATATGGGGGGCTCTTATGGGGCAGTGAGTATATGGGGGGCTCTTATGGGGGCAGTGAGTATATGGGGGGCTCTTATGGGGCAGTGAGTATATGGGGGGCTCTTATGGGGGCAGTGAGTATATGGGGGGCTCTTATGGGGCAGTGAGTATATGGGGGGCTCTTATGGGGGCAGTGAGTATATGGGGGGCTCTTATGGGGGCAGTGAGTATATGGGGGGCTCTTATGGGGGCAGTGAGTATATGGGGGGCTCTTATGGGGGCAGTGAGTATATGGGGGGCTCTTATGGGGGCAGTGAGTATATGGGGGCTCTTATGGGGGCAGTGAGTATATGGGGGCTCTTATGGGGCAGTGAGTATATGGGGGGCTCTTATGGGGGCAGTGAGTATATGGGGGGCTCTTTTGGGGCAGTGAGTATATGGGGGGCTCTTATGGGGCAGTGAGTATATGGAGGCTCTTATGGGGCAGTGAGTATATGGGGGGCTCTTATGGGGGCAGTGAGTATATGGGGGGCTCTAATGGGGCAGTGAGTATATGGGGCTCTTATGGGGGCAGTTAGTATATTGGGAGCTCTTATGGGGCAGTGAGTATATTGGGGGCTCTTATGGGGGCAGTGAGTATATGGGGGGCTCTTATGGGGGCAGTGAGTATATGGGGGGCTCTTATGGGGGGCAGTGAGTATATGGGGGGCTCTTATGGGGGCAGTGAGTATATGGGGGGCTCTTATGGGGGCAGTGAGTATATGGGGGGCTCTTATGGGGCAATGAGTATATTGGGGGCTCTTATGGGGGCAGTGAGTATATGGGGGGCTCTTATGGGGCAGTGAGTATAAGGGGGGCTCTTATGGGGCAGTGAGTATAAAGGGGGCTCTTATGGGGGCAGTGAGTATATGGGGGGCTCTTATGGGGCAGTGAGTATAAGGGGGTTCTTATGGGGGCAGTGAGTATATGGGGGGCTCTTATGGGGGCAGTGAGTATATTGGGGGCTCTTATGGGGGCAGTGAGTATATTGGGGGCTCTTATGGGGGCAGTGAGTATATGGGGCTCTTATGGGGGCAGTGAGTATATGGGGGGCTCTTATGGGGCAGTGAGTATATGGGGGGCTCTTATGGGGCAGTGAGTATATGGGGCTCTTATGGGGGCAGTGAGTATATGGGGGGCTCTTATGGGGCAGTGAGTATATGGGGGGCTCTTATGGGGGCAGTGAGTATATGGGGGGCTCTTATGGGGGCAGTGAGTATATGGGGGGCTCTTATGGGGCAGTGAGTATAAGGGGGGCTCTTATGGGGCAGTGAGTATAAAGGGGGCTCTTATGGGTGCAGTGAGTATATGGGGGGCTCTTATGGGGCAGTGAGTATAAGGGGGTTCTTATGGGGGCAGTGAGTATATGGGGGGCTCTTATGGGGGCAGTGAGTATATTGGGGGCTCTTATGGGGGCAGTGAGTATATTGGGTGCTCTTATGGGGGCAGTGAGTATATGGGGCTCTTATGGGGGCAGTGAGTATATGGGGGGCTCTTATGGGGCAGTGAGTATATGGGGGGCTCTTATGGGGCAGTGAGTATATGGGGGGCTCTTATGGGGCAGTGAGTATATGGGGATCTTTTGGGGGCAGTGAGTATATGGGGGGCTCTTATGGGGCAGTGAGTATATGGGGGGCTCTTATGGGGGCAGTGAGTATATGGGGCTCTTATGGGGGCAGTGAGTATATGGGGGCTCTTATGGGGGCAGTGAGTATATAGGGGGCTCTTATGGGGCAGTGAGTATATGGGGGGCTCTTATGGGGCAGTGAGTATATGGGGGGCTCTTATGGGGCAGTGAGTATATGGGGGGCTCTTATGGGGCAGTGAGTATATGGGGGGCTCTTATGGGGGCAGTGAGTATATGGGGGGCTCTTATGGGGGCAGTGAGTATATGGGGGGCTCTTATGGGGGCAGTGAGTATATGGGGGGCTCTTATGGGGCAGTGAGTATATGTGGGGCTCTTATGGGGGCAGTGAGTATATGGGGGGCTCTTATGGGGCAGTGAGTATATGGGGGGCTCTTATGGGGCAGTGAGTATATGGGGGGCTCTTATGGGGCAGTGAGTATATGGGGATCTTATGGGGGCAGTGAGTATATGGGGGGCTCTTATGGGGCAGTGAGTATATGGGGGGCTCTTATGGGGGCAGTGAGTATATGGGGGGCTCTTATGGGGGCAGTGAGTATATGGGGGGCTCTTATGGGGCAGTGAGTATATGGGGATCTTATGGGGGCAGTGAGTATATGGGGGGCTCTTATGGGGCAGTGAGTATATGGGGGGCTCTTATGGGGGCAGTGAGTATATGGGGGGCTCTTATGGGGGCAGTGAGTATATGGGGGGCTCTTATGGGGGCAGTGAGTATATGGGGGGCTCTTATGGGGGCAGTGAGTATATGGGGGGTTCTTATGGGGGCAGTGAGTATATGGGGCTCTTATGGGGGCAGTGAGTATATGGGGGGCTCTTATGGGGCAGTGAGTATATAGGGGGCTCTTATGGGGCAGTGAGTATATGGGGGGCTCTTATGGGGCAGTGAGTATATAGGGGGCTCTTATGGGGGCAGTGAGTATATGGAGGGCTCTTATGGGGGCAGTGAGTATAAGGGGGGCTCTTATGGGGCAGTGAGTATAAGGGGGGCTCTTATGGGGCAGTGAGTATAAGGGGGGCTCTTATGGGGGCAGTGAGTATATGGGGGCTCTTTTGGGGCAGTGAGTATAAGGGGGTTCTTATGGGGGCAGTGAGTATAAGGGGGTTCTTATGGGGGCAGTGAGTATATGGGGGGCTCTTATGGGGGCAGTGAGTATATGGGGGGCTCTTATGGGGGCAGTGAGTATATTGGGGGCTCTTATGGAGGCAGTGAGTATATAGGGGGCTCTTATGGAGGCAGTGAGTATATAGGGGGCTATTATGGGGGCAGTGAGTATATGGGGGGCTCTTTTGGGGGCAGTGAGTATATGGGGGGCTCTTTTGGGGGCAGTGAGTATATGGGGGGCTCTTATGGGGGTAGTGAGTATATGGGGGGCTCTTATGGGGTAGTGAGTATAAGGGGGGCTCTTTTGGGGGCAGTGAGTATATGGGGGGCTCTTATGGGGGCAGTGAGTATATGGGGGGCTCTTATGGGGGCAGTGAGTATATGGGGGGCTCTTATGGGGGCAGTGAGTATATGGGGGGCTCTTATGGGGGCAGTGAGTATATGGGGGGCTCTTATGGGGGCAGTGAGTATATGGGGGGCTCTTATGGGGCAGTGAGTATATGGGGGGCTCTTATGGGGGCAGTGAGTATATGGGGGGCTCTTATGGGGGCAGTGAGTATATGGGGGGCTCTTATGGGGAGCAGTGAGTATATGGGGGGCTCTTATGGGGGCAGTGAGTATATGGGGGGCTCTTATGGGGGCAGTGAGTATATGGGGGGCTCTTATGGGGGCAGTGAGTATATGGGGGGCTCTTATGGGGGCAGTGAGTATATGGGGGGCTCTTATGGGGGCAGTGAGTATATGGGGGGCTCTTATGGGGGCAGTGAGTATATGGGGGGCTCTTATGGGGGCAGTGAGTATATGGGGGGCTCTTATGGGGGCAGTGAGTATATGGGGGGCTCTTATGGGGGCAGTGCTCACTATTCCCCATACTATGCAACATTTCTTCAACATCCGCCTAAACCTTGTGTACAGGATATCATATATCCAGAAAGTGTTCACCCCCCCGGGTCACTATATACAATGTATCCAGAAAGTCTTCACCCCGATCACTGTGTACAATGTATCCAGAAAGTCTTCACCCCGATCACTATATACAATGTATCCAGAAAGTCTTCACCCCGATCACTATATACAATGTATCCAGAAAGTCTTCACCCCCGGTCACTATATACAATGTATCCAGAAAGTCTTCACCCCCGGTCACTATATACAATGTATCCAGAAAGTCTTCAGCCCCGGTCACTATATACAATGTATCCAGAAAGTCTTCACCCCCGGTCACTATATACAATGTATCCAGAAAGTCTTCACCCCCGGTCACTATATACAGTATATCCTCTCTATGTATGTAGCTCTACAGGCAGTTATTTTCCCCTCATGAATTGGTGTTTGCTCTGATATACATTGTCATCTGTGAGACCTTATATAGACAGGGCTGTGTCTGAGCTCTGCAGGCAGTTATTTCCACCTCATGGTGTTTGCTCTGATATACATTGTCATCTGTGAGACCTTATATAGACAGGGCTGTGTCTGAGCTCTGCAGGCAGTTATTTCCACCTCATGGTGTTTGCTCTGATATACATTGTCATCTGTGAGACCTTATATAGACAGGGCTGTGTCTGAGCTCTGCAGGCAGTTATTTCCACCTCATGGTGTTTGCTCTGATATACATTGTCATCTGTGAGACCTTATATAGACAGGGCTGTGTCTGAGCTCTGCAGGCAGTTATTTCAACCTCATGGTGTTTGCTCTGATATACATTGTCATCTGTGAGACCTTATATAGACAGGGCTGTGTCTGAGCTCTACAGACAGTTATTTCCACCTCATGGCTTGGTGTTTGCGCAGCTGTGAGATTCTAAAATTCTGTGATCACTTTGTTATTATAAGGGAACAGAACAATATGTGACAGGAATCTGAAGACTTTCTGGATGCCTTGTATATGTGTCTGGGGTCCTGTACAGCCGACTGTAGAGAGTCCTGTAGAGAGTCCCGTACAGCAGACTGTAGAGAGTCCCGTACGGCAGACTGTAGAGAGTCCCGTACGGCAGACTGTAGAGAGTCCCGTACGGCAGACTGTAGAGAGTCCCGTGCGGCAGACTGTAGAGAGTCCCGTGCGGCAGACTGTAGGGAGTCCCGTGCGGCAGACTGTAGGGAGTCCCGTGCGGCAGACTGTAGGGAGTCCCGTACGGCAGACTGTAGGGAGTCCCGTACGGCAGACTGTAGGGAGTCCCGTACGGCAGACTGTAGGGAGTCCCGTGCGGCAGACTGTAGGGAGTCCCGTGCGGCAGACTGTAGGGAGTCCCGTGCGGCAGACTGTAGGGAGTCCCGTGCGGCAGACTGTAGGGAGTCCCGTGCGGCAGACTGTAGGGAGTCCCGTGCGGCAGACTGTAGGGAGTCCCGTGCGGCAGACTGTAGGGAGTCCCGTGCGGCAGACTGTAGGGAGTCCCGTGCGGCAGACTGTAGGGAGTCCCGTGCGGCAGACTGTAGGGAGTCCCGTGCGGCAGACTGTAGGGAGTCCCGTGCGGCAGACTGTAGGGAGTCCCGTGCGGCAGACTGTAGGGAGTCCCGTGCGGCAGACTGTAGGGAGTCCCGTGCGGCAGACTGTAGGGAGTCCCGTAGGGCAGACTGTAGGGAGTCCGGTAGGGCAGACTGTAGGGAGTCCCGTGCGGCAGACTGTAGGGAGTCCCGTGCGGCAGACTGTAGGGAGTCCCGTGCGGCAGACTGTAGGGAGTCCCGTGCGGCAGACTGTATTGTCCATGGGGCAGGGAGTTCATACGTCTCTGGAGTAACCTGCACATTGTGACATCTATTGTGACAGAGACAAAGCTTTTCCTGTATTCACATAATAAAGAGAAACTCTACAGACACCATCTTCTGCTTTTGCTCTGGTCGTGTTTCGTTGTCTGCGATGGGTTAATCACCTTCTGCTTTTTCTCTTCTCTGGTAATAATAGTGAATGTAATCAGACACCTCTGTTCACACATGGACAGGGCTTAGGGTATATACCTCTATAGGAAGGAGAAGACCCCTATAATAGTGTCCTCCTCAGATAGGTGTCTGTGTCCTCCTCAGATAGGTGTCTGCGTCCTCCTCAGATAGGTGTCTGCGTCCTCCTCAGATAGGTGTCTGCGTCCTCCTCGGATAGGTGTCTGCGTCCTCCTCGGATAGGTGTCTGCGTCCTCCTCGGATAGGTGTCTGTGTCCTCCTCGGATAGGTGTCTGTGTCCTCCTCGGATAGGTGTCTGTGTCCTCCTCGGATAGGTGTCTGTGTCCTCCTCGGATAGGTGTCTGTGTCCTCCTCGGATAGGTGTCTGTGTCCTCCTCGGATAGGTGTCTGTGTCCTCCTCGGATAGGTGTCTGTGTCCTCCTCGGATAGGTGTCTGTGTCCTCCTCGGATAGGTGTCTGTGTCCTCCTCGGATAGGTGTCTGTGTCCTCCTCGGATAGGTGTCTGTGTCCTCCTCGGATAGGTGTCTGTGTCCTCCTCGGATAGGTGTCTGTGTCCTCCTCGGATAGGTGTCTGTGCCCTCCTCGGATAGGTGTCTGTGTCCTCCTCGGATAGGTGTCTGTGTCCTCCTCAGATAGGTGTCTGTGTCCTCCTCAGGTGAATGCCCCGGCTCTTACCAAGGCCTTTGCTCCAGAGACTAAGCCATGGATAAAGTTGGGTGAAGCTCTGGGTCGTCTTCTTCGCTGCCTGTTGCCAAAAGTGAATGGAGAGATCCAAGTGACCACCACAGGTGAGCGGCCTCCGTGACCCCAGACTTCCTGTCCTCCAATGTGTTGTTTTCTCTGCGTCTGACAGTGATGGAGATTCACTGGATCTTCTGTCTTTTCTTAAAGGGGATCTCCACTGGCCAGCGTTCGGAATTACATTTTCTGAATGCTGTTTTCGCACTGCAGGGATCGACCATGCCCCTCGTGACATCATGACCACATCCCCTCAATGCAAGTCTATGGGAGGGGTCGTGATGGCCGAACTATATGATCCAGTGGAGTGGAGTGGCCAGTGAAGTACCCTTTTAAACATTGTTGTTATGATGGGCGCACCCCATGCCTGTCTCCCTGTACCATGTCAGGGATGGGCAGCGCCGGGTTCCTGGCTTCTCTCTTTCTCAGCTGGCGCTCACGTACCCCGCTTCCTAGGGCGCACGCGCACTTGCTCTCTGAAATTTAAGGGGCCAGCGCACCAGTAATTGGCTGTTGCCGGGCGCTGACCTTATAAAGTGTTCTCACTTTCTGTGACCCCTGATCTTCGTTCTACTTGTCATTGATAAAACGTTCCCTATTGTGTTTTGCTTTACTGTGTACCAGTTCTGTCTGGTACGTTCCTAATAAAGCCGCCTGCCCTGACCTTCCTACCAGTCCCTGACCTTGAGTTCTTCTTACAAGTCTATACCTTGCCTCAGCCACCACTGAGGGCAAGTCGCACCAGGGGTAGCGACCTGGGAGTTCGTCTGCCGCAGCATGTCCATCCCGCTTTGCAGCGAGCTCTGGTGAAAACCAGCGGCTCCTTAGACTCTGCTCCCTGGTGCGGCTTTCACCATCTTTCTCAGTGGTACAGCAGATTCACTAACCCAGCTGTAATAATAAGATCCGGGCATGGATCCCCCCCGAGGTGCCTCTGCCGAACGTTGTTTACTCTACCACCGTCGTGGCTCAACAGTCTCAGCAGTTAGTGCAACAGGTGAAACAGTTGAATCAGCTATCTGCTAGGATGCAGCAGCTCCTTTCCACTCAGCAGCCGCAACGTCAACAGCCACAACCTGCCCTTGTGGCTCCTCTGGTGTCTGCAGCTTCCATGTGTCTATTGGTCCTAAGCTTCGTCTGTCCCTGCCTTCCAATTATGAAGGGGACCCTAAATTGTGCAGGGGTTTCGTGACCCAGTTCCCCATGAGGAGGAACTGAGCATTCCAAGGTGGCATTCGTGGTCAGTCTTCTTTCCAGGAAGGCCCTAGCCTGGGCTACTCCACTTTGGGATAAAAGCGATCCTGTGACAACTAATTTGCAAGCCTTCCTCTCGGGGTTTTGCAGCGTCTTCAAACAACCTGCACGGGACTCCTCGGCTGAAACCGCACTTCTGAATCTCTGCCAAGGGGATTCTTCCATTGGTGAAAACATGGTCCTGTTCCGCACCCTAGCCTCAGAGCTCGACTGGGATGACGTGGCCATGTGTGCCACCTTTAAAATGGGCCTTTCCAGCAAGGTCAAAGATGCTTTGGCTGCACGGGACCCTCCATCTGCCCTAAGTGAGCTTATTTTGTTGGCTACCAGTATCGATGTGCGCTTCGCTGAGAGGCAAGAGGAAGAATGCGAACCAGCCACGTTGTCTTCCCCGATTGGCTCCAGTGTTACAGCAGCCGCCTCAACCACCAATGTTGCCACCAGCCGAAGAACCTTTGCAGGTGAATCGAGCCCACCTGACCCAGTAGGAATGGTCTTGCCGATGCAAAGAAAATTTGTGTCTATATTGTGCCAGCCCGGAGCATTTCTGCAGGAGTTGCCCATTACGGCCTCAACATCCCGGGATACACATGCACCTAGGGTTCGTGGGATAGGCATCCCTTGGTGTGAAAACCTCCTCTCCCCGACTGACTATGCCGGTTCTGCTTTCCTCTCTGACCGGGATTTCGTTCCACGTCTCAACCTTTGTGGATTCCGGTTCTGCTGGGAACTTTATAAAGCCTCCCTGATCCACGAACTTTGTCTCCCGGTGACTCGGCTCCCCAAGCCTTTATACATTTCATCCATCAACGGGGAATGCCTGAATTACGCGGTGCGATTTTGCACTGAACCACTGATGCTTCAAGGAGGTGCCTTGTATGAGGAGAGGATCAAGTTCCTCGTGCTTCCTCACTGCACTTTGTCTATTCTTCTAGGTCTTTCCTGGCTGCAACGTCATTCCCCAATACTTGACTGGCATTCCGGTGAAATCTCTCGCTGGGGTAAAGACTGCTTTAATCTCTGTCTGGTGACACCACAACCGAAGTTTTCCTTATCACATCCTTCCTTGCCAGGCCTGCCCTCTCCTTACCGGATCAATATGGCTTCAGGATGGACGCCGGCTACACGAGGCATCGGATAATCTCAAGGAGGACAAGTAAAATCAAAGGGGGTTTATTCCCAAGATGCAATGCGTTTCACTGCAGGTTTGCAGCTTCATCAGGCATAACAAGAAGCAACAACAATTAACCCTGTCAGTATAATGAGGGGGTGGGAATGGGGTATACAATATATTACATATATCACCACAAAGATCATTACATACATAACATAGAGAAGTAGAAAAGATTATTATATAAGATAAAATGCAGACATTCATAGCTTAACATTCATGCACATATTAAGCATCCGGATATATGTATGAGTGTATACGTTTCTATAAATATCTGTACGGCATCCACACATACAGACAGAAATAAGTGTATAATAACCACCATAAAAAAGAAATAATAATGAAAAAGAATAAGAAAAATATGATAAAGGAAAACTGAGCGGAGATCCAGCGCACCATGAAAATAGTCGGAGCTGGATCTGAGGGAACGCACCGCAAATGATGGCGGAAAAACTAACGGGCGTTCTCAATGTCTCCTTCAGACCATGCGGCACTAAAGTAGATAAATATCCAGAAAGACTCACGGATAATTAGATATTGATAATGGTTGGGAGCGCTATACGGAATTGTCTCCAGAATAATTAGAGGACGGGTCATTTTAATGGATTAATGTGAAATGTCGGGAAATGGCGAGTAATGGAAAACGATTTTTAATACTGGACCGATGTTTGTACATTGGAGAGCGGACTGTTTGAATAGTGCGCCAAATATATTGTAAATGACAGCTACAGGACAATAAGTATATTGCATATTGTGTATCACTATTTAAAAATTGTGTCATGGAAAAAAAATTGTTTGATAAGATTCGAATAAAAAAATAAAAAGAAAACGCAGATCATGCCGCAACATAAACAGCGATTTTTATTTCAGAGGGAACAACCTTTTATTAACGGAATAGTAGATAAACTAATCGTGTTCATCGTTTTCAATCTATTGGGTGGTAACATATTTTGTACATTTTTTGACCTCCTATATTGTTACTCTGAGCGCTCCGGGTCCCTACTCCTCCCCGGAGCGCTCACGGCGTCCCTCTCTCTGCAGCGCCCCCGGTCAGACCCGCTGACCGGGAGCTCTGCACTGACCTTGCCGGCGGGGATGCGATTCGCATAGCGGGACGCACCCGCTCGCGAATCGCATCCCAAGTCACTTACCTGTCCCGGTCCCCGGCTGTCATGTTCTGGCGTGCGCGGCTCCGCTCTCTAGGGCGCGCGCGGGCCAGCTCTCTAAGATTTAAAGGGCCAGTGCACCAATGATTGGTGCCTGGCCCAATCAGCCTAATTAGCTTCCACCTGCTCCCTGGCTATATCACCTCACTTCCCCTGCACTTCCTTGCCGGATCTTGTTGCCTTGTGCCAGTGAAAGCGTTTAGTGTTGTCCAAAGCCTGTGTTACCTGATCTCCTGCTATCCATCTTGACTACGAACCTTGCCGCCTGCCCCGACCTTCTGCTACGTCTGACCTTGCCTCTTCCTAGTCCTTCTGTCCCACGCCTTCTCAGCAGTCAGCGAGGTTGAGCCGTTGCCGGTGGATACGACCTGGTTGCTACCGCCGCAGCAAGACCATCCCGCTTTGCGGCGGGCTCTGGTGAAAACCAGTAGCAGCTTAGAACCGGTCCACCGACACGGTCCATGCCAATCCCTCGTTGACACAGAGGATCCACATCCAGCCTGCCGAATCGTAACAGTAGATCCGGTCATGGATTCCGCTGAGGTGCCGCTGCCAAGTCTCGCTGACCTTATCACGGTGGTCGCTCAGCAATCGCAGCAAATTGCCCAACAAGGACAGCAGCTGTCGCAGCTGACCGCCACGTTACAGCAACTTCTGCCTCTGCTACAGCAGCAACCATCTCCTCCGCCAGCTCCTGCACCTCCTCTGCAGCGAGTGGCCGCTCCTAGCCTCCGCTTGTCCCTGCCGGACAAATTTGATGGGGACTCTGCCGTGGCTTCTTGTCTCAATGTTCCCTACATATGGAGATGTTGTCGGACCAATTTCCTACAGAACGGTCTAAGGTGGCGTTCGTAGTGAGTCTTCTGTCTGGAAAGGCCTTGTCTTGGGTCACACCGCTCTGGGACCGCAATGATCCTGCCACAGTCCAGTCCTTCTTCGCTGAAGTCCGTAGTGTCTTCGAAGAACCAGCCCGAGCTTCTTCTGCCGAGACTGCCCTGCTGAACCTGGTCCAGGGTAATTCTTCAGTAGGCGAGTACGCCATCCAATTTCGTACTCTCGCTTCCGAATTATCTTGGAATAACGAGGCTCTCTGCGCGACCCTTAAAAAAGGCCTATCCAGTAACATCAAGGATGTGCTGGCCGCACGAGAGATTCCTGCCAACCTGCAAGAACTTATCCATTTGGCCACCCGCATTGACATGCGTTTTTCTGAGAGACACCAGGAGCTCCGCCAGGAAAAAGACCTTGATCTCTGGGCACCTCTCTCTCACAGGATCCTTTGCAATCTACCCCTGTGCCTCCCGCCGAGGAGGCTATGCAAGTGGATCGGTCTCGCCTGACCCATGAAGAGAGGTCTCGCCGTAGGGATAACAATTTATGTCTGTACTGCGCTAGTACCGAACACTTCTTGGTGGATTGCCCTATTCGCCCTCCACGTCTGGGAAACGCACGCACCCAGTTCACGTGGGTGTGGCGTCCCTTGGTACGAAGTCTGCTTCTCCACGTCTCCCTGTGCCCGTGCGGATTTCTCCTTCTGCCAACTCCTCCTTCTCAGCCGTGGCCTGCTTGGACTCTGGTGCTTCTGGAAATTTTACTCTGGATTCTTTGGTGAATAAGTTCTGCATCCCGCTGACCCGTCTCGTCAAGCCGCTCTACATTTCTTCGGTCAACAGAGTGAAGTTGGACTGTACTGTGCGTTACTGCACAGAACCCCTCTTAATGTGCATTGGACCCCATCACGAAAAGATAGAATTTTTCGTCCTTCCCAACTGCACCTCTGAAGTCCTCCTCGGTCTGCCATGGCTCCAGCATCATTCTCCCACCCTTGACTGGACCACCGGGGAGATCAAGAATTGGGGTTCTGCTTGCCGTAAGAAATGCCTCACATCTGCTCCCAGTCCCGTCTGTCGGGCCTCAGTGTCTCCTCCTGTGCCTGGTCTCCCCAAGGCCTATCAGGACTGTGCAGTGCCTCCTCATAGCCCCCGTCCTGGTGACACTCTGCCCCGTGACAAGCTTCACCCTCTGCCCCCCCTCCCCATTTCCATTCCTTCTGAATTACCTGCCACTGGTATAGCTACCCAGGACTTCTTTTTTCAGAACTAAACTCAAGAGACGCCCCCTATGTTCTCTTCTCAGTTAAAGGGACAAGGAGACAAAAAGAGGGGGAGACCTAAGGGGGGGTACTGTTACGCCAAGCCCTCCGGGTCCCTGCTCCTCCCCGGAGCGCTCGCGGTGTCTTTCTCTCTGCAGCGCCCCGGTCAGACCCGCTGACCGGGAGCGCTGCACTGACATTGCCGGTGGGGATGCGATTCGCATAGCGGGACGCGCCCACTCGCGAATCGCATCCCAAGTCACTTACCCGTCCCGTTCCCCCGCTGTCATGTTCTGGCGCGCGCGGCTTCGCTCTCTAGGGCACGCGCGCGCCAGCTCTCTAAGATTTAAAGGGCCAGTGCACCAATGATTGGTGCCTGGCCCAATCAGCCTAATTAGCTTCCACCTGCTCCGTGTCCATATTACCTCACTTCCCCTGCACTCCCTTGCCGAATCTTGTTGCCTTGTGCCAGTGAAAGCGTTTAGTGTTGTCCAAAGCCTGTGTTCCAGATCTCCTGCTATCCTCATTGACTACGAACCTTGCCGCCTGCCCCGACCTTCTGCTACGTCTGACCTTGCCTCTGCCTAGTCCTTCTGTCCCACCCTAGAACCGGTCCACCGACACGGTCCACGCCAATCCCTCGTTTACAGAGAGGATCCACATCCAGCTAGCCGAATCGTAACATATATGTTATTCCTACAGTGTTTGGTACTAAAAATCTTTTAAAATCGGATTGTGATGAATAATATGTCAATTGTGCTTGAGGATCATTTTAATCTCTTTGGCTCCACTGTTATAGTTCGAAATAAAATTATATTTGAACCGATCATTAGTCACTTACCGTATATACTCGAGTATAAGCTGACCCGAATATAAGCCGAGGCCCTTAATTTCACCACAAAATCCCAGGAAAAGTTATTGACTCGAGTATAAGCCTAGGGTGGGAAAAACATCATCCCCTCCCCCCTGTCATCATCCAGACCCTCATCATCATCACCCTGTCATAATCAGCCGATGGTTGCCCGGGCTTGCTGGGAGTTGTAGTTTTGAAACCTCTGGAGGTTGGCAGGTTGAAGACCACTGAGGGCGGAGAGTTCACTCGAGTATAAGCTGAGGGGGGTGTTTTCGGCACGAAAAATCGTGCTGAAAAGCTCTGCTTATACTCGAGTATATACGGTACTCACTTAGTTAATAACGATGTCGGGTAGACGTTGGCTACAAACCGTTCCCTTAAATCTATCGCTTGAGTAAAAAAATCAGTCTGGTAGAGTTTTTACGTATTCTAAGATATTGCCCATACGGGACGCCCTTCAGCCAACCGGGATAATGCGCAATACTATATTCTAAAAAGCAGAATAGAATGTATTTTAGCGCTTAGGTAGGACTTTTGTTCTTTCTTTAACCCCTTAAGGACCGACCTATTTTTTACCTTAATGACTCTTTGACGTGTGTCCCTTTAAATGGTAATAACTTAAGAACGCTTTTTCTGAGCGGAGCGATTATGATATCCTTTTGTTCGTGACATATTGTACTTTATATAACTGGTGCATTTTTGTGGATACATGCAGGCATTTTTATGAAAAACACCAAAATATTGTGAAAAACTGGAAAATTTCGGGAATTTTTTTTATGGTGTACATTGTGCGGTAAAAGTGATGTTATATCTATTCTGTGGGTCGGTACGATTATGGCGATAACCATTTTATATCGCTTTCTATGTTCGTTTTCCTTTCCTTTTGCGGGATGAGCTGTACTTTTCATTGGTATCATTTTTGTGATACGTTATACCTTTTGATCTTTATTCAGCTATTTGTTCCAAAATTGGCGAATTTTGCGCTATTTTTTTTTTTACATTATAGTTTTATAGTACACGTCATTACGGATGTGACAATACCTATTATGTATATGATTTGTGTTTTTGATCTTTTTTGGTGATAATACACGGCTTTTATTGGGAAAGGGGCATTTTTTTTATACTTTCTACACTTCATACTTTTATTGAAGAACTTTTTATTTTATTTTTTACACTTTTTACAGGTTATACTATGAATACATTTGTACTGCAGCACAGTATGACCCGATCAGCTGCACCCAGTACAGTCTCCGGCTGGATCTCACAGGCTTCCGTAGCAGGCAGATAAGAGGCCATGATCTGACCTCCTGCTGCCATAATTTTTTTTTATAAACATATTTGGTATCATCGCGTGTGTCAATGTCTGAACTAATAAAATATAAAATGTTATATAAAATATAATGTTACTGATCCCGTATGGTGATTTTTTCACATTTTATAAAAAAATATTAATAAAAAATTATGTAAAAGTTTTATATAAACAAATGTGGTATCGATAAAAAGTACAGATGACGGCACAAAAATGAGCCCTCATACCGCCCTATATACTGAAAAATGAAAAGTTATAGGTGGTCAAAATAGGGCGATTTTAGATGACTGATTTTGTACAAAAAGTTTTAGATTTTTTTTTAAGCGGTACAAAAATATAAAAGTATCTCGCCATGGGTATCATTTTAATTGTATTGACCCACAGAATAAAAAACACGTGTCATTTTTACCATAAAGTGTATAGGGTAAAAACAAAACCCACCAAAATGTTCAAAATTGTGGTTTTCATAAAAATTTACTCCCTAAAAAAATTTTTTTTGTGTTCGCCGTAAATTTTATGGTAAAATGAGAGGTTTCATTACAAAGTACAATTGGTCACGCAAAAAACAAGCCCTTATATGGGTCTGTAGATGGAAATATAAGAGTTATGGATTTTAGGAGAGGAGGAAAAACGGAAACTCAAAAGTAAAATGGGCCTAGTCCTTAAGGTGAAAATGGGCTTGGTCCTTAAGGGGTTAACACTCCATTTTTTCTGGAGATACATATATTATGCCTACTACCATCATTTCTGATACCGGGGAAGATATTGTTCCTCTTGTGAGCAATAATATATCTTGTCTTTCCTCTTGTACTATTGTAGAATCGGATTTATCTAATTTTCCTATGAATAACAAAATGTTTTTTCCGTTGTTGCCTCCGCTAATTTTACCCTCTGCCCCTGCGGTTCTCCATGAACACCGTCATCTAACATTTTGGATCTTTCACTATTTGTCCTTTGTCACCCACATGTGTCGCTTCCTCTTTTTTACCGCCCTTCCCCCGTTCACACTGCGACTCCTCCACACGCAGTTCCGCACCAATCATCAGATCACACAATATGTCCCATCTCTTCACAGACCATCCAAAAAAAGAAAAGAGCGACCAGAGGTTGTAGAGGAGGTAAATCACGTAGACCCAATTCGGTTCAATTTGAAACAACAAAAAAAAAGAAAATAGTTTAATCTCTTCTTATTCCTTGATCTTTTTGCCCTGTCACTTGCCCTAATGAATTACAACTTTTTGGGGATTTGACTCAATATATTAGGAAACTTATCCTTGCAAGACATTTTTTCTATACTTGCAAATAATCAGACTAATCGCACGGCCTCTAACTCTCGATTCTACAACTCCATAGAGACATGTAGAGGTCAGGGCCGGATCATCATTGGCGCTCATGGAGCGCCTGCTCCAGGCCACGTGTCCGCATGGGGCCCCATCACATTTGGGATGTGGGGAACTATACTGCACCTAATGTGGGGAACTATACTGCACCTAATGTGGGGGACTATATTGCATCTAATGTGGGGGGACTATACTGCACCTAATGTGGGGGACTATACTGCACCTAATGTGGGGGAACTATACTGCACCTAATGTGGGAGAACTATACTGCACCTAATGAGGGGAGCTATACTGCACCTAATGTGGGGGAACTATACTGCACCTAATGTGGGGGAACTATACTGCACCTAATGTGGGGAACTATACTGCACCTAATGTGGAGAACTATACTGCACCTAATGTGGGGAACTATACTGCACCTAATGTGGGGGAACTATACTGCACCTAATGTGGGAGAACTATACTGCACCTAATGTGGAGAACTATACTGCACCTAATGTGGGGGAACTATACTGCACCTAATATGGGGAACTATACTGTACCTAATGTGGGGGAACTATACTGCACCTAATGTGGGGGAACTATACTGCACCTAATGTGGGGGAACTATACTGCACCTAATGTGCGGGAATTGTACTGCACCTAATGTGGGGGAACTATACAGCACCTAATGTGGGGGAACTATACTGCACCTAATGTGGGAGAACTATACTGCACCTAATGTGAGGGAACTATACTGCACCTAATGTGGGGAGCTATACTGCACCTAATGTGGGGGAACTATACTGCACCTAATGTGGGGGAACTATTCTGCACCTAATGTGGGGGAACTATACTGCCCCTAATGTGGGGGAACTATACTGCACCTAATGTGGGGGAACTATACTGCCCCTAATGTGGGGGAACTATACTGCCCCTAATGTGGGGGAACTATACTGCACCTAATGTGGGGGAACTATACTGCACCTAATGTGGGGGATCTATACTGCACCTAATGTGGGGGGAACTATACTGCACCTAATGTGGGGGAAGTACTGCACATCTAATGTGGGGAACTATACTGCACCTAATGTGGGGGGAACTATACTGCCCCTAATGTGGGGAACTATACTGCACATAATGTGCGGGAATTGTACTGCACCTAATGTGGGGGAACTATACAGCACCTAATGTGGAGGAACTATACTGCACCTAATGTGGGGGAACTATACTGCACCTAATGTGGGGGAACTATACTGCACCTAATGTGGGGGAACTATACTGCCCCTAATGTGTGGGAACTATACTGCACCTAATGTGGGGGAACTATACTGCACCTAATGTGGGGGAAGTACTGCACATCTAATGTGGGGAACTATACTGCACCTAATGTGGGGGAACTATACTGCACCTAATGTGCGGGGATTGTACTGCACCTAATGTGGGGGAACTATACAGCACCTAATGTGGGGGAACTATACTGCACCTAATGTGGGGGAACTATACTGCACCTAATGTGGGGGGGGGGGCACTGCACCTAATGTGGGGGAACTATACTGCACCTAATGTGGGGGAACTATACTGCCCCTAATGTGGGGGAACTATACTGCACCTAATGTGGGGGATCTATACTGCACCTAATGTGGGGGGACCTATACTGCACCTAATGTGGGGGAAGTACTGCACATCTAATGTGGGGAACTATACTGCACCTAATGTGGGGGAACTATACTGCACCTAATGTGCGGGGATTGTACTGCACCTAATGTGGGGGAACTATACAGCACCTAATGTGGGGGAACTATACTGCACCTAATGTGGGGGGGGACACTGCACCTAATGTGGGGGAACTATACTGCACCTAATGTGGGGGGACACACTGCACCTAATGTGGGGGAACTATACTGCACCTAATGTGGGGGGACACACTGCACCTAATGTGGGGGGACACACTGCACCTAATGTGGGGGAACTATACTGCACCTAATGTGGGGGGACACACTGCACCTAATGTGGGGGAACTATACTGCACCTAATGTGGGGGGACACACTGCACCTAATGTGGGGGATCTATACTGCACCTAATGTGGGGGAACTATACTGCACCTAATGTGGGGGAACTATACTGCCAACCTAATGTGCGGGGACTATACTGCACCTAATGTGGGGGAACTATACTGCACCTAATGTGCGGGGATTGTACTGCACCTAATGTGGGGGAACTATACAGCACCTAATGTGGGGGAACTATACTGCACCTAATGTGGGGGAACTATACTGCACCTAATGTGGGGGGGGGGGCACTGCACCTAATGTGGGGGAACTATACTGCACCTAATGTGGGGGAACTATACTGCCCCTAATGTGGGGGAACTATACTGCACCTAATGTGGGGGATCTATACTGCACCTAATGTGGGGGGACCTATACTGCACCTAATGTGGGGGAAGTACTGCACATCTAATGTGGGGAACTATACTGCACCTAATGTGGGGGAACTATACTGCACCTAATGTGCGGGGATTGTACTGCACCTAATGTGGGGGAACTATACAGCACCTAATGTGGGGGAACTATACTGCACCTAATGTGGGGGGGGACACTGCACCTAATGTGGGGGAACTATACTGCACCTAATGTGGGGGGACACACTGCACCTAATGTGGGGGAACTATACTGCACCTAATGTGGGGGGACACACTGCACCTAATGTGGGGGGACACACTGCACCTAATGTGGGGGAACTATACTGCACCTAATGTGGGGGGACACACTGCACCTAATGTGGGGGAACTATACTGCACCTAATGTGGGGGGACACACTGCACCTAATGTGGGGGATCTATACTGCACCTAATGTGGGGGAACTATACTGCACCTAATGTGGGGGAACTATACTGCCAACCTAATGTGCGGGGACTATACTGCACCTAATGTGGGGGGACTGTCGGGGGGGGGGGGCATCATAATGAAGCGCTTGGTCTTCCAGGCAGCCTTAATCTGGTCCTGGTTAAACCCTTTTCATCATTGTATCCTCTCCACCATTATGGTAATTTTTCTTAGATACATTCGACACTGTTGTAATGAGTTCAGTAAAATAAATGATTCGTTTATTACATTTAGTAACATTGATAATTTGACACCGATGGAGAGAAAAGTCATTTATAACATTACAGAACAAGGAAAATATTAAGCAAATTTAAAGAAAAAAAAGGCATTCCTGCACTCACCGCAATGGTACAAGACAAGCGGCTCCTCTTAGGCTGGGTTCACACTACGATTTGTAATTACGCTTCCCGTATACGGCTGGGAGGAGGGGGGCGGGGCTTAATCGCGGCGCCCGCACTCAGCCGTATACGGGAACCGTATTTAATGCATGTCTATGAGCCGACTGGAGGGAACTGCAGCCTCTGGTCGGCTGCTTTTTCGGCCCTATGCGGTTTCCCGACCGCAGGCAAAAACGTGGTCAGCCACGATTAAGCCCCGCCCCCTCCTCCCAGCCATATACAGGAACCGTAAGTACAAAACATGGTGTGAACCCAGCTTTACAGGTCCCCCGTCAGGCTGGCACACATACTTAGCATGGGCGCTCAGAGGCGACTGCCGGCGGTTTCACGCACAGAGATCATGCGCTTCTTCTGGCCTTGGAACGAGGCCGGAAGAAGCCCATGCGGGAATATCCATGCAGGAATACCCCTTTAACTCAAGCATATCAAAAAGTTAAGAACAAAAACAAATACATTTGGTTAATCCTGTGGAGAAGAAGGGAATAGAACAACTTGGTAGTGAAGCGGCTCATACATCAAAATCCGATAAAAGTAAAAACACAATGAAATATAAAAATAAAATAAAGTCTAATGATCGGTTCAAATATCATTTTATTACGAACTATAACAGTGGAGCCAAAGAGATTAAAATGATCCTCAAGCGCAATTGGCATATTATTCGTCGCGATCCGATTTTAAAAGATTTTTAGTACCAAACACTCCAGGAATAACATATAGGAGGTCAAAAAATGTACAAAATATGTTACCACCCAATAGATTGAAAACGATGAACACGATTAGTTTATCTACTATTCCGTTAATAAAAGGTTGTTCCCTCTGAAATAAAAATCGCTGTTTATGTTGCGGCATGATCTGCGTTTTCTTTTTATTTTTTTATTCGAATCTTATCAAACAATTTTTTTTCCATGACACAATTTTTAAATAGTGATACACAATATGCAATATACTTATTGTCCTGTAGCTGTCATTTACAATATATTTGGCGCACTATTCAAACAGTCCGCTCTCCAATGTACAAACATCGGTCCAGTATTAAAAATCGTTTTCCATTACTCGCCATTTCCCGACATTTCACATTAATCCATTAAAATGACCCGTCCTCTAATTATTCTGGAGACAATTCCGTATAGCGCTCCCAACCATTATCAATATCTAATTATCCGTGAGTCTTTCTGGATATTTATCTACTTTAGTGCCACATGGTCTGAAGGAGACATTGAGAACGCCCGTTAGTTTTTCCGCCATCATTTGCGGTGCGTTCCCTCAGATCCAGCTCCGACTATTTTCATGGTGCGCTGGATCTCCGCTCAGTTTTCCTTTATCATATTTTTCTTATTCTTTTTCATTATTATTTCTTTTTTATGGTGGTTATTATACACTTATTTCTGTCTGTATGTGTGGATGCCGTACAGATATTTATAGAAACGTATACACTCATACATATATCCGGATGCTTACCGTATATACTCGAGTATAAGCCGAGTTTTTCAGCACGATTTTTCGTGCTGAAAACACCCCCCTCGGCTTATACTCGAGTGAACTCCCCCACCCGCAGTGGTCTTCAACCTGCGGACCTCCAGAGGTTTCAAAACTACAACTCCCAGTAAGCCCGGGCAGCCATCGGCTGTCTGGGCTTGCTGGGAGTTGTAGTTTTGAAACCTCTGGAGGCCCGCAGGTTGAAGACCACTGCGGCCTTCGACATCATCCAGCCCCCCCTCCCCCTTTTAGTTCTGTACAGTACTCACCTCCGCTCGGTGCTGGTCCGGTGCTGCAGGACTGTCCGGAGAGGAGGTGGTCCGGTGGGATAGTGGTTCCGGGCTGCTATCTTCACCGGGGAGGCCTCTTCTAAGCGCTTCGGGCCCGGCCTCAGAATAGTCACGTTGCCTTGACAACGACGCAGAGGTATGTTCATTGCCAACGTACTTCTGCGTCGTTGTCAAGGCAACGCCTCTATTCCGGGCCGGAAGCGCTTAGAAGAGGCCTCCCCGGTGAAGATAGCAGCCCGGAACCACTATCCCACCGGACCACCTCCTCTCCGGACAGTCCTGCAGGACCGGACCAGCGGCGAGCGGAGGTGAGTACTGTACAGAACTAAAGGGGGGTGAGAGGGGGCTGGATGATGTCGAAGGCCGCAGTGGTCTTCAACCGATGGCTGCCCGGGCTTGCTGGGAGTTGTAGTTTTGAAACCTCTGGAGGACCGCAGGTTGAAGACCACTGAGGGCGAATGATGAGAAGAGGATGATGAAGGGGGGGGGGGATGATGACAAGAGGATGATAAAGGGGGGGGGGTGGGATGATGAAGGGGGGATGTGTGGGATGATGACAAGGGGATGATGAAGGGGGGATGTGTGGGATGATGACAAGGGGATGATGAAGGGGGGATGTGCGGGATGATGACAAGGGGATGATGAAGGGGGAATGTGCGGGATGATAAGGGGATGATGAAGGGGGGATGTGTGGGATGATAAGGGGATGATGATGAGGATGTTAATGACGGGTCTGGATGATGACAGGGGGGGATGATGTATTTCCCACCCTAGGCTTATACTCGAGTCAATAACTTTTCCTGGGATTTTGGGTTGAAATTATGGGTCTCGGCTTATACTCGGGTCGGCTTATACTTGAGTATATACGGTAATATGTGCATGAATGTTAAGCTATGAATGTCTGCATTTTATCTTATATAATAATCTTTTCTACTTCTCTATGTTATGTATGTAATGATCTTTGTGGTGATATATGTAATATATTGTATACCCCCTTCCCACCCCCTCATTATACTGACAGGGTTAATTGTTGTTGCTTCTTGTTATGCCTGATGAAGCTGCAAACCTGCAGTGAAACGCGTTGCATCTTGGGAATAAACCCCCTTTGATTTTACTTGTCCTCCTTGAGATTATCCGACGCCTCGTGTAGCCGGCGTCCATCCTGAAGCCATATTGATCTTGTACTACCTTTCATCCGGAGGGCAGCGGATAGCTCTGTTACCTATGTGCCTACCATTGTTGTGTATGTACCATTGTTGTGTATGTACCATTGTTGTGTATGTACCATTGTTGTGTATGTACCATTGTCGTGTATGGACCATTGTCGTGTATGGACCATGGTCGTGTGTGGACCATGGTCGTGTGTGGACCATGGTCGTGTGTGGACCATGGTCGTGTGTGGACCATGGTCGTGTGTGGACCATGGTCGTGTGTGGACCATTGCCGTGTGTGGACCATTGCCGTGTGTGGACCATTGCCGTGTGTGGACCATTGCCGTGTGTGGACCATTGCCGTGTGTGGACCATTGCCGTGTGTGGACCATTGCCGTGTGTGGACCATGGCCGTGTGTGGACCATGGCCGTGTGTGGACCATGGCCGTGTGTGGACCATGGCCGTGTGTGGACCATTGTCGTGTGTGGACCATTGTCGTGTGTGGACCATTGTCGTGTGTGGACCATTGTCGTCTATGTACCATTGTTTTCTTTCATTTATAGATTCTCCTTACCGGGACTTTGCAGATGTGTTCTGCGTAAAACAGGCTGAGAGCCTTCCTCCGCATTGGCCCGGTTACTGTCCGATCGACCTTCGGCCTGGGACTACACCTCCTCAGGGAAGAATCTGTCCCTTGTCAGCCCCTGAAATGCTAGCCATGGCTGAATATATTAACGAGAATCTCCAGAAGGGTTTCATCCGAAAGTCTTCCTCTCCTCTGCCGGTGCTGGATTATTCTTTGTGGAGAAGGACGGGTCACTCCACTCATGTATTGATTATAGGGGGGCTCAATAAAATCACAATCAAGATCCAGTACCCCCTACCACTGATTTAGGAATTTTTTGACTGCCTGCGGGGTGCCAAGGTTTTCTCGAAGCTGGATCTGCGAGGAGCTTATAATCTGATCAAAATACGGGAAGAAGACGAATGGAAGACGGCCTTTAATACTTGTGATGGGCTTTGTCTTTTATACTTGTGTCATGGTATATTTGGATGACATCCTGATATTTTCGCCAAACTTGGAGGTCCATCGCACCCATGTGCGCCAAGTGCGTTGCCTTAGGAGCAATCGACTGTATGACAAATTTGAGAAATGCCTTTTTAAGAAGACGAGTCTGCCATTTCTTGGTTATATTGTCTTCAACCAAGGCCCAGATGGACCCAGACAAGCTGTCATCTGTTCTCAACTGGCCACGACCAGCGCTTCATTGGATTCGCCAATTACTATCATCAATTCATTCCGCATTTCTCCTCAATGGTTGCCCCGGTTTGGGTGCTTACCAAGAAGAATGGTAATCCCAAATCCTGGCCTCCTGAAGCTGAAGAAGCATTCTCCCAGTTGAAATCAGCGTTTGCTTCCGCACCTGTTGTGTCTAGACCCGATCAGGGAAAAACATATTTTCTTGAAGTAGATACATCCTCGGTAGGTGCCGGTGCGGTTCTGACCCAGAAGTCCACCAATGGCAAAACGGTGTCTTGCTGCTTCTTTTCCAAGACGTTCTCACCACCTGAAAGGAACTATACCATAGGAGATCAGAAATCTTGGACATTAACCCCTTAACGATGCAGGGCGTAAATGTACGTCCTGGTGAGCTGGTTTGTAACGCACCAGGACGTACATTTACGTCCTATACATAACCGCGAGCATCAGAGCAATGCTCGGGTCATGCGCGGCAGGTCAGATGTACGCCATTAACCCATCAGATGCCGTGATCAATACAGATCACGGCATCTGCAGCATCGCGGTCACAAAAATGGATGATCGGATCGCCCGCAGCGCTGCCGCGGCGATCCGATCATCCAGAATGGCAGACAGAGGTCCCCTCACCTGCCTCCACTGCCTTCCACGGGTCTTCTGCTCTGGTCTGAGATCGAGCAGACAATACAAGAAGATGACCGATAATACTGATGAGTGCTGTGTCCTATACATAACACTGAACAGTATTAGCAATCGAATGATTGCTATAAATAGTCTCCTATGGGGACTATTAAAGTGTAAAAAAAAAAGTAAAAAAAAAAGTAAAAAAAAATTGAAAAACTCCCTCCCCCAATAAAAACGCAAATTTTCCCTATTTCACCCCCAAAAAGTGTAAAAAAAAAAAATTTGATGTAGATATTTGGTATCGCCGCGTGCGTAAATATCCGTAAATATCTGAACTATTAAAATAAAATGTTAATGATATTGTACGGTGAACGGTAGATGTTATAAGCCTTCAAAATAGGGGATTGTAAACGTACTAATTTGGTTAAACAGTTTGCGATTTTTTTTCAAGCACAACAGTAATAGAAAAGTATATTATCATGGGTATCATTTTAATTATATTGACCCAAAGAATAAAGAACACGTCATTTTTACCGTAAATTGTTCGGCGTGAAAACGAAACCTTCCAAAATTTTCAAAATTGTGGTTTTCTTTTTAATTTCCCCACACAAATAGTATTTATTTGGTTGCACCATACATTTTATGGTAAAGTGAGTAATGGCATTACTAGAGACAACTGGTTGCGCAAAAAACAAGCCCTCATACCAGTCTGGGGAAGAAAATTTTAAAGAGTTATGATTTTTTGAAGACGAGGAGGAAAAAACAAAAAAGTAAAAATAAAATAATGGGCTGAGTCCTTAAGGGGTTTAGCTCGCCCTCGAAAAATGGCGTCACCTTCTGGAAGGATCTCGCCATTCAGTCAATATTTTCACGGACCATAAAAATCTCCAGTACTTACAGTCCGCACAGCGACTAAACCCCCGGCAGGCCATATAGTCTTTTTCTTTTCCAGATTTTATTTCCTTATTCATTTTTGGCCAGCGAACAAGAACCTTAAAGCTGATGCTCTCTCTAGGGCCTCTGATGTGGTTAGACTGGATTCCTCCCCTCGGCATATTGTGCCTCCTGAACGAGTGATTTCGGCCGCACCAGTCGACCTTCAGCAAGTACCCCCAGGGAAGTCTTTTGTGCCTACCCGCCTTAAAGTAAAGGTTTTGAACTGGGGTCATTCTCCTTTACTGGCCGGGCATCCTGGGTTTCGGAAGTCTATTCAGCTCATCTCCCGTCACTACTGGGGGCCGATCCTGAAGCACAATGTTACTGATTTTGTTCGTTCCTGTGCTATCTTTGCCTGTGACAAGACACCTTGTCTAAAGCCTGGGGGCCTTCTACAACCTATGCCCATTCCGGAGTCTCCTTGGACTCACATTCCCATGGACTTCATCACAGATCTGCTGCCCTCCCCTAACTATGCGGTCATTTGGGTGATCACTGATCGCTTCTCCAAGATGCCAAGATGTCCCATTTTGTACCACTACCTGGACTTTCCTCTGCTCCTCAGCTGGCAGAACAAATCTTTCAGCATATCTTTCGTCTTCATGGGTTACCATCACACATTGTCTCAGACCGAGGGGTCCAGTTCGTCTCCACATTTTGGCGGGCTCTCTGTTCCCGTCTAAAGGTCAAGTTGGACTTCTCCTTGGCATATCACCCACAAACCAATGGCCAGGTAGAAAGGGTGAATCAAATTCTAGAACATTTCCTTCGCCACTTTGTTTCTGCTTGGCAGGACGATTGGGCCAACCTCTTACCTTGGGCAGAGTTTTCCTATAATCACCTGTACTCTGAGGCTATAAGAACATCTCCATTCTTCATTGTTTACGGTCACCATCCTCGCCCTTCCCTTCCTCTGCCTGCCCCTTCTGGAGTACCTGCCGTGGATGACCAGGTTCAGGACTTAACTTCTATTTGGCAGTAAACCCTGCACTCTTTAGTTAACGCCTCTACCCGCATGAAGACTCAGGCCGATAAGAAGAGAAGACCACCCCCGATTTTCTCTCCTGGGGACAAGGTTTGGCTGTGTGTACAATTGAAGATCCTCAGTTACAAACTTCTCTTTTTTAGTGCCATTCAAGATCTTGCATCGTATTTACCCGGTGTCTTATAATCTCTGCTTGCCTCCATCCCTTCGTATCCTGAACTCCTTTCACGTCTCCCTCCTTAAGCCATTAATACTCAACCGTTTCTCCCAGGGGGATGTCTTTCCTAGTCCTGTGACCGGTGCTCCGGACGTATTTGAATTAAAGGAGATTCTGGCCGCCAAGACCAACAGGAACAAACTATTCTTCCTGGTAGACTGGAAGGGGTTTCGGACTTGAGGAAAGGTCCTGGGAACAGGAGGAGAACATTCTGGACCGGAATCTGGTGCCTTTATTTCTGCAGCCTAAAAAGAGGGGGAGACCTAAGAGGGGGGAACCGTTACGATTCACGCCGCAGCCGGACATGCTGGCCACGGGTGCATCCCTTGCCCGTCTCCCTGTACTGTGTCAGGGACGGGCAGCGCCACGGATCGCATGTCCGGTTGTGGGCCTTCTCAGCTGGCCCCAGGATACTTGCCCCACTGCTTTCCTGGCTCCTCTCTTTCTCATGACAGCTGGCATATGCTTCCTAGGGCACGCACGCATCGGCTCTCTGACATTTAAAGGGCCAGCTCAACGGTAATTGGCTATTGCCTGGTGCTGACCCTATAAAGTGTTCTTTATAGGGTCCCTGTGACCCCTGATCTTTATTCTACTTGCCATTGAGAAAGCGTTCCCTATTGTGTTTTGCTTTACCGTGTACCAGTTCTGTTTGCTACATTCCTGCCCACCGAATCAAGCCGCCTGCCCTGACCTTCCTGCCAGTCCCTGACCTTGAGTTCTTCTTACGAGTCTGTGCCTTGCCTCACCTCAGCCACCACTGAGGGCAAGTCGCGCCAGGGGTAGCGACCTGAAAATTTGCCTGCCGCAGCAAGTCCATCCTGCTTTACGGCGGGCTTTGGTGAAAACCAGCGGCTCCTTAGACTCCGCTCCCTGGTGCAACTTTCACCATCCTCCTCAGTGGTACAGCGGATCCATTAACACAGCTGTAACAGTTGTGTTGTAGTCATGGGATCCATCCCCCATTGGATTCTGGGCCGGGCAGATCAGTGTCATAATCCTCCTGTTCTTTATCTGCCCAGATATAACATCATGTTTTTTCTATCAATAGGGGGGGCTCTGAAGAATTATGGCTCCTTCCTCTGCTCGGCTGTTGCCATTGGAATTCTCCAAGATGAAGACAAGAAGGTGAACCTGGTGAACTCCTGCATCTTCGCAAAGGAAATAGGAATCCAGGTGATCTGTCCTTCTGGTTCTCAGTCATTACAAAGTCTGTTGGTGGATCTAGAACCAAGTCTGTATTTTCCTCAGGTCACTTGGGCAAATTGATTGTGGTGTCTAAATGTGGGAAAACCCATTGCTGGTACAGAGAGCAGATCGGGACCATCGTGGCAACATTTCGGGGTCCTGTTCAGCTGAGAGGAGAGGTGGAGGTCCCTTACCATGCTCCATTCCATCCAATCTGCGCTCCAATACTAGATAGCATCAGAATCCTGTACTAATGGAGCACCAATAACACTGATCAGTGCTGTTCTATAGCAGGCTGTAGCAATGGAGCACAGATAACACTGATCAGTGCTGTTCTATGACAAGCTGTAGTAATGGAGCACAGATAACACTGATCAGTGGTGTTCTATGGCAGGCTGTAGTAATGGAGCACAGATAACACTGATCAGTGCTGTTCTATGACAAGCTGTAGTAATGGAGCACAGATAACACTGATCAGTGGTGTTCTATGGCAGGCTGTAGTAATGGAGTGCAGATAACACTGATCAATGCTGTTCTATGGCAGGCTGTAGAAATGGAGTGCAGAGAACACTGATCAGTGCTGTGCTATGGCAGCCTGTAGTAATGGAGTGCAGATAATACTGATCAATGCTATCCCAATACAGGCTGTAGTAATAGAACACCTATAACACTGATCAATGCTGTTCTATGGCAGCCTGTAGTAATGGAGCACAGATAATACTGATCAGTGGTGTTCTATGGCAGGCTGTAGTAATGGAGTGCAGATAACACTGATCAATGCTGTTCTATGGCAGGCTGTAGAAATGGAGTGCAGATAACACTGATCAATGCTGTTCTATGGCAGTCTGTAGTAATGGAGTGCAGATAACACTGATCAGTGGTGTTCTATGGCAGCCTGTAGTAATGAAGTGCAGATAACACTGATCAGTGGTGTTCTATGGCAGCCTGTAGTAATGGAGTGCAGATAATACTGATCAATGCTATCCCAATACAGGCTGTAGTAATGGAGCACAGATAACACTGATCAATGCTGTCCTATGGCAGCCTGTAGTAAGAGAACACCTATAACACTGATCAATGCTGTGCTATAGCAGCCTGTAATAATGGAATGCTGACAACACTGATCAATGCTGTTCTATGGCAGGCTGTAGTAATGGAGCACAGATAACACTGATCAGTGGTGTTCTATGGCAGGCTGTAGTAATGGAGTGCAGATAACACTGATCAATGCTGTTCTATGGCAGGCTGTAGAAATGGAATGCAGATAACACTGATCAATGCTGTTCTATGGCAGTCTGTAGTAATGGAGTGCAGATAACACTGATCAGTGGTGTTCTATGGCAGCCTGTAGTAATGGAGTGCAGATAACACTGATCAATGCTGTCCTATGGCAGCCTGTAGTAATAGAACACCTATAACACTGATCAATGCTGTGCTATAGCAGCCTGTAATAATGGAATGCTGACCACACTGATCAGTGCTGTGCTATGGCAGGCTCCTATGGCACAGCATTGTTCAGTGTATGCAATCTAAAGATTATATGTAACTTTCTCCTGTGGGGACAGTTACAGTGAAAACATTGAAAAATATATGTGACTAGGCCCCTCTCCATTAATAAAAAAAAGTTTTGACCCCCCCCCTTTCACATTTTACATAAACAAGTGAGGTATCGCCGCGTGCGGAAATGTCCCAACTATTAAAATATTTATCAATACCTGTCCAGAGGAAAAGTTGCTCAGTTGTCCATAGCAACCAATCAGATCGCTTCTTTCATTTTCAAACAGGCCTCTGATTGGTTGCTAGGGGCAGCTCAGCTACATTTCCTCTGGACAGGATTTGATAAATCTCCCCCATAATGCTAATAAAATATATGGTCAATATCGAACACATAAAATTATATCAAAGTCCAGAATTGCGTGTTTTTGGTCACCTGATATATTAGAAAGAAATCGATAAAAAGTGTTAAAAAAAAAAGTTCCATCACAACAACAATGGTCCTGAAAAAATATACAGATTACTGCGCAAAAGACGACTCTGATCTATCACTGTATACGGAAATAAAGTGAAAATCATTATGGCGATTAGAAGACAAGGAAGAAAAATACAAAAAGCGGGGTACTCCGCTGCTCAGCATTTGGAACAAACTTTTCCCATGAGCTCGTGATGTCATAGCCCCGCCCCCTCAATGCAAGTCTATAAGAGGGGGGGGGGTGACGACCGTCAAGCCCCCTCCCATAGACTTACATTGAGGGGGCGGGGCTATGATGTCACAAGCTGCCGGCTCCAGCGTTTGGAACATTTTGTTCCAAATGCTGAGCAGAGGAGTACCCCTTTAACCCCTTAAGGACCAGGCCATTTTACACCTCAGGACCAGAGCGTTTTTTGCACATCTGACCACTGTCACTTTAAACATTAATAACTCTGATGCTTTTAGTTATCATTCTGATTCCGAGATTGTTTTTTCGTGACATATTCTACTTTAACATAATGGTAAAATTTTATGGTAACTTGCATCCTTTCTTGGTGAAAAATCCCAAAATTTGATGAAAAATTTGAAAAATTTGCATTTTTCTAACTTTGAAGCTTTCTGCTTGTAAGGAAAATGGATATTCCAAATAAAAAAATTTTTGATTCACATATACAATATGTCTACTTTATGTTTGCATCATAAAATTTATGAGTTTTTACTTTTGGAGGCACCAGAGGGCTTCAAAGTTCAGCAGCAATTTTCCAATTTTTCACAAAATTTTCAAACTCACTATTTTTCAGGGACCAGTTCAGGTTTGAAGTGGATTTGAAGGGTCTTCCCATTAGAAATACCCCACAAATGACCCCATTATAAAAACTACACCCCCTAAAGTATTCAAAATGACATTCAGTCAGCGTTTTAACCCTTTAGGTGTTTCACAGGAATAGCAGCAAAGTGAAGGAGAAAATTCACAATCTTCATTTTTTACACTCGCATGTTCTTGTAGACCCAATTTTTTTATTTTTACAAGGAGTAAAAGGAGAAAATGTATACTTGTATTTGTAGCCCAATTTCTCTCGAGTAAGCACATACCTCATATGTCTATGTAAATTGTTCGGCGGGCGCAGTAGAGGGCTCAGAAGGGAAGGAGCGACAAGGGGATTTTGGAGAGTACGTTTTTCTGAAATGGTTTTTGGGGGGCATGTTGCATTTAGGAAGCCCCTATGGTGCCAGAACAGCAAAAAACCCTCACATGGCATACCATTTTGGAAACTAGACCCCTAGAGGAACGTAACAAGGAATTAAGTGAGCCTTAATACCCCACAGGTGTTTCACGACTTTTGCATATGTAAAAAAAAATAAAAAAATTTTCACTAAAATGTGTGTTTCCCCCCAAATTTCACATTTTTGCAAGGGTTAATAGCAGAATAGACCCCCCAAAATTTGTAACCCCATCTCTTCTGAGTATGGAAATACCCCATGTGTGGATGTCAAGTGCTCTGCTGGCGCACTACAATGCTCAGAAGAGAAGGAGCGCCGTTGAGCTTTTGGGAAAAAAATTGTTTGGAATGGAAGTCAGGGGCCATGTGCGTTTACAAAGCCCCCCGTGGTGCCAGAACAGTGGACCCCCCCACATGTGACCCTATTTTGGAAACTACACCCCTAACAGAATTTAATAAGGGGTGCAGTGAGTATTTACACCCCACTGGCTTACATTTTTCATTTTCACGGACCACTGTTCCAAAAATCTGTCAGACACCTGTGGGGCGTAAATGCTCACTGTACCCCTTATTACATTCCGTGAGGGGTGTAGTTTCCAAAATGGGGTCACATGTGGGTATTTTTTTGGGGGGGGTTTATGTCAGAACCGCTGTAAAATCAGCCACCCCTGTGCAAATCACCAATTTAGACCTCAAATGTACATAGTGCGCTCTCACTCCTGAGCCTTGTTGTGCGTCCACAGAGCATTTTACGCCCACATATGGGGTATTTCTGTACTCAGGAGAAATAGCGTTACAAATTTTGGGGGTCTTTTTTTTCCTTTTAACGCTTGTGAAAATAAAAAGTAAAGGGCAACACCGGCATGTTAGTGTAATTTTTTTTATTTTTTTACACTAACAGGCTGGTGTAGACCCCAACTTTTCCTAAGGGGTAAAAGGAGAAAAAGCCCCCCAAAATTTGTAGTGTAATTTCTCCCGAGTACGGAGATACCCCATATGTGGCCCTAAACTGTTTTCTTGAAATACGACAGGGCTCCAAAGTGAGAGAGCACCATGCGCATTTGAGGACTAAATTAGGGATTGCACAGGGGTGGACATAGGGGAATTATACGCCAGTGATTCCCAAACAGGGTGCCTCCAGCTGTTGCTAAATTCCCAGCATGCCTGGACAGTCAGTGACTGTCCGGAAATGCTGGGAGTTGTTGTTTTGCAACAGCTGGAGGCTCCGTTTTGGAAACACTGCCATACAATACGTTTTTCATTTTTATTGGGGGGACAGTGTAAGGGGGTGTATATGTATTGTTTTACTCTTTATTAAGTGTTAGTGTAGTGTAGTGTAGTGTTTTTAGGGTACAGTCACACTGGCGGGTTACGGTGAGTTTCTCGCTAGAAGTTTGAGCTACGGCGAAAAATTTGCCGCAGCCCAAACTTGAAGCAGGAATGCTGCCCGTGTGAATGTACCCTGTACGTTCACATGGGGGGGGGGCAAACCTCCAGCTGTTTCAAAACTACAACTCCCAGCATGTACTGACAGACCGTGAATGCTGGGAGTTGTACTTTTGCAAAAGCTGGAGGCACACTGGTTGGAAAACCTTCAGTTAGGTTCTGTTACCTAAGTCAGTATTTTCTAACCAGTGTGCCTCCAGCTGTTGCAAAACTACAACTCCCAGCATGTACTGATCGCCGAAGGGCATGCTGGGAGATGTAGTTATGCAATAGCTGGAGGTACGCAACTACAACTCCCAGCATGCCGAGACAGCTGATTGCTGTTTGGACATGCTGGGATTTGCAGTTTTGCATCTGGAGGGCTACAGTTTTAGAGACCACTGCAAAGTGATCTCCAAACTGTGGACCTCCAGCTGTTGCAAAACTACAATTCCCAGCATGCCCTGACAGCAAACAGTTGTTTGAGCATGCTAGGAGTTGTAGTTTTGCAAGATCTGGAGGGCTACAGTTTAGGGACCACTATATAGTGGTCTCAAACTGTAGCCCTCCAGCTGTTGCAAAACTACATATTCCAGCATGCCCAAACAGCAGTCTGGGCATGCTGGGAGTTGTAGTTTTGCAACATCTGGAGGGCTACAGTTAGAGACCACTGTATAATGGTCTCAAACTGTACCCTCCAGATGTTGCTAGGCAACTCACCGGCTTCCGTCGGATCCAGCCGCACGTCATCGCCGCCCGCCGATCTCCGTCGCCTGCAGCCTCCGACGCCCGCCCGGATCGGTAAGTGGATCTTCGGCGCCGGTCCCCGTCGTTTCCCCGTCCTGCCCTGCCTATTGTAGGAGGGCAGGACGGGGAAAACGAAAGTAAACCCCCCCGCCCCTGATCTGCTATTGGTGCCACCTCACTCCTATCGCTTCAGGGGGATCGTGGGTGTCTTAGACACCCGCGATCCTCCTTACATTTCGGGTCACTATAGACCCGGAATGACCCGGAATCGCGCAAATCGCAAGTGTGAATTCACTTGCGATTTGCCGCGATCGCCGACATGGGGGGGTCTGATGACCCCCCTGGGCATTTGCACGGGATGCCTGCTGAATGATTTCAGCAGCCATCCCGCTCCGATTCCCGCTCGGCGCACGGCGGGGACTAAAACTGCCCATGACGTAAATGTACGTCCCTGGTCCTTAAGACCCAGGGTGTCGGGACGTACCGTTACGTCATGGGTCCTGTAGGGGTTAAGGGGTTCAACCAACACAAGTCCCAGACTATGAATCCTGATGGTCGTCTCCTCTTTCTTCAGGTAACGTCTCGTCATTCGGGGGACTCGGCAGAGACGAGGTTGGAGGTGTCGGGAGGAGGTCTGACCTTAGTTGGGGGTCTGAGCGGTGACCTCCCCGGCCTCATTCAGATCGGACCCTCTCGGTTCAGGAGTCCGGTGTCATTGGAGGGAACTCTACTGCTGTGGACGGAGGAGACAAATCTACCAAAACTTGTGGGTGAGTGATGACCTGACACGTGTGGTCACCTCTGACCCCGTCCCTGACCTTCCCTCGCGCTCTGTGTAACCCCGACATTCCCAGAATATATCATTTCATATGACATTGGTCCCGTGTGAAATCTTCTGTGTCCTCTTTGGACTCCATTTTCCTTCCTCACCGTCTTTTCTTATGTTCCAGAGGTTCTTGCAGCAGCGGGGAGTCAGCTCCAGAGTTTCCATGTATCCGGAGGATATAATGTGGCGGAAGTATCGGCCCCCCTCTCGGATCTGTCGTCTCTGGGGTCCTGCCAGCAGATCTCCCTATAATTCTCCACATGAAGTGTTTCCGGTCATTAGTTACTGAAATATTAATGATGTTATTAAAGACAAAGCTTCTAATTATATCGTCTTCCTCATCTTCAGATTGTAAAGATATAGAAGAGTCTAGAATGTTCTACATTGTATCAGATCACAGACATCTCTACATTATATCAGATCACAGACATCTCTACATTATATCAGATCACAGACATCTCTATATTATATCAGATCACAGACATCTCTATATTATATCAGATCACAGACATCTCTATATTATATCAGATCACAGACATCTCTATATTATATCAGATCACAGACATCTCTATATTATATCAGATCACAGACATCTCTATATTATATCAGATCACAGACATCTCTACATTATATCAGATCACAGACATCTCTATATTATATCAGATCACAGACATCTCTACATTATATCAGATCACAGACATCTCTATATTATATCAGGAGATCACAGATATCTCTACATTATATCAGATCACAGACATCTCTACATTATATCAGATCACAGACATCTCTATATTATATCAGATCACAGACATCTCTACATTATATCAGATCATAGACATCTCTATATTATATCAGATCACAGACATCTCTATATTATATCAGATCACAGACATCTCTACATTATATCAGATCACAGACATCTCTATATAATATCAGATCACAGACATCTCTATATAATATCAGATCACAGACATCTCTATATTATATCAGATCACAGACATCTCTATATTATATCAGATCACAGACATCTCTACATTATATCAGATCACAGACATCTCTATATTATATCAGATCACAGACATCTCTATATAATATCAGATCACAGACATCTCTATATTATATCAGATCACAGACATCTCTATATTATATCAGATCACAGACATCTCTATATTATATCAGATCACAGACATCTCTATATTATATCAGATCACAGATATCTCTATATTATATCAGGAGATCACAGACATCTCTACATTATATCAGATCACAGAAATCTCTACATTATATCAGATCACAGACATCTCTATATTATATCAGATCACAGACATCTCTATATTATATCAGATCACAGACATCTCTATATTATATCAGATCACAGACATCTCTACATTATATCAGATCACAGACATCTCTATATTATATCAGATCACAGACATCTCTACATTATATCAGATCACAGACATCTCTATATTATATCAGATCACAGACATCTCTATATTATATCAGATCACAGATATCTCTATATTATATCAGATCACAGACATCTCTATATTATATCAGATCACAGACATCTCTATATTATATCAGATCACAGACATCTCTACATTATATCAGATCACAGACATCTCTATATTATATCAGATCACAGACATCTCTATATTATATCAGATCACAGACATCTCTATATTATATCAGATCACAGACATCTCTACATTATATCAGATCACAGACATCTCTATATTATATCAGATCACAGACATCTCTATATTATATCAGATCACAGACATCTCTATATTATATCAGATCACAGACATCTCTATATTATATCAGGAGATCACAGACATCTCTATATTATATCAGATCACAGACATCTCTATATTATATCAGATCACAGACATCTCTATATTATATCAGATCACAGACATCTCTATATTATATCAGATCACAGACATCTCTATATTATATCAGATCACAGACATCTCTACATTATATCAGATCACAGACATCTCTATATTATATCAGATCACAGACATCTCTATATTATATCAGATCACAGACATCTCTATATTATATCAGATCACAGACATCTCTATATTATATCAGGAGATCACAGACATCTCTATATTATATCAGATCACAGACATCTCTATATTATATCAGATCACAGACATCTCTATATTATATCAGATCACATACATCTCTATATTATATCAGATCACAGACATCTCTATATTATATCAGATCACAGACATCTCTATATTATATCAGGAGATCACAGACATCTCTATATTATATCAGATCACAGAAATCTCTATATTATATCAGATCACAGACATCTCTATATTATATCAGATCACAGACATCTCTATATTATATCAGATCACAGACATCTCTATATTATATCAGGAGATCACAGACATCTCTATATTATATCAGATCACAGAAATCTCTATATTATATCAGATCACAGACATCTCTATATTATATCAGATCACAGACATCTCTATATTATATCAGATCACAGATATCTCTATATTATATCAGATCACAGACATCTCTACATTATATCAGATCACAGACATCTCTATATTATATCAGATCACAGACATCTCTATATTATATCAGATCACAGACATCTCTATATTATATCAGATCACAGACATCTCTATATTATATCAGATCACAGACATCTCTATATTATATCAGATCACAGACATCTCTACATTATATCAGATCACAGACATCTCTATATTATATCAGATCACAGACATCTCTATATTATATCAGATCACAGATATCTCTATATTATATCAGATCACAGACATCTCTACATTATATCAGATCACAGACATCTCTACATTATATCAGATCACAGACATCTCTACATTATATCAGGAGATCACAGACATCTCTATATTATATCAGATCACAGACATCTCTATATTATATCAGATCACAGACATCTCTATATTATATCAGATCACAGACATCTCTACATTATATCAGATCACAGACATCTCTACATTATATCAGATCACAGACATCTCTATATTATATCAGATCACAGACATCTCTATATTATATCAGATCACAGACATCTCTATATTATATCAGGAGATCACAGACATCTCTATATTATATCAGATCACAGAAATCTCTACATTATATCAGATCACAGACATCTCTATATTATATCAGATCACAGACATCTCTATATTATATCAGATCACAGACATCTCTATATTATATCAGATCACAGACATCTCTATATTATATCAGATCACAGACATCTCTATATTATATCAGGAGATCACAGACATCTCTATATTATATCAGATCACAGACATCTCTATATTATATCAGATCACAGACATCTCTATATTATATCAGATCACAGACATCTCTATATTATATCAGATCACAGACATCTCTATATTATATCAGGAGATCACAGACATCTCTATATTATATCAGATCACAGAAATCTCTATATTATATCAGATCACAGACATCTCTAATATTATATCAGATCACAGACATCTCTATATTATATCAGATCACAGACATCTCTATATTATATCAGATCACAGACATCTCTATATTATATCAGATCACAGACATCTCTATATTATATCAGGAGATCACAGACATCTCTATATTATATCAGATCAATCAAGACATCTCTATATTATATCAGATCACAGACATCTCTATATTATATCAGATCACAGACATCTCTATATTATATCAGATCACAGACATCTCTATATTATATCAGATCACAGACATCTCTATATTATATCAGATCACAGACATCTCTACATTATATCAGATCACAGACATCTCTATATTATATCAGATCACAGACATCTCTATATTATATCAGATCACAGACATCTCTATATTATATCAGATCACAGACATCTCTACATTATATCAGGAGATCACAGACATCTCTATATTATATCAGATCACAGACATCTCTATATTATATCAGGATCACAGACATCTCTATATTATATCAGATCACAGACATCTCTACATTATATCAGATCACAGACATCTCTATATTATATCAGATCACAGACATCTCTATATTATATCAGATCACAGACATCTCTACATTATATCAGGAGATCACAGACATCTCTATATTATATCAGATCACAGACATCTCTATATTATATCAGATCACAGACATCTCTACATTATATCAGGAGATCACAGA